>NC_136652.1:1107500-1280000 GCF_949748355.1 Melanostigma gelatinosum | reverse complement strand
GTAGGCACAGGCCTCACCTCCAAATCCTCAGCATGTGAGCTGGGTCTCTGACATGGTCTGAGGACAGGGTACTGATTTCTCCTCCAGGTCATCATCAGGTGGGTCACGTCCCTCCGGCCCAAGTAGATACTGTAAATAAAAATATACATTCATTCAATGTTAAACACAGCTTATACGCGGATATGTGAGTTCTAGTACAAGAAGGTCAAAAACGCCAGGTGGGGCACTCCCGCACTCGCCTGAACAACGTGGAAATTACTAGAACTCTGAAGGATAGCTTTTGCCCCAGTTAAATGTCACATAGTCTTACAGAGAACCAGTCTCAACTGCCTGCTCCATCTTAGAGATAGAAAGAGGCGCCCTTGCATATCTAGCGCCTAGCTTATCTAGTTGGCCGAACATAACAATATGCGGCTCAATCAACATCTCACACACTGACGTTCCAGAGAAGGCGGATCCCGGACGTGAGCCAGTGTGGGCGGAGATGCTCAGTGCTCCATCAGGCCATTTGAATGCTAAAAACAAATCCGCCTCCTACTATTGCTTTGACCAATAGGCTCCAAAAGGAGGACCTAATATATGAACGCATGCGCACTCTGTCTAAGCGCCTTCTAGCTTTTCATTCACTCCTACAGAGTGAACTTTTTAGGTCCGTGCACGTTTAACTGCTGGACATAATACTTCTGTCACAAATAAACCTTATTGCTTGAATTGAGCTAAACGCCTCGACCTAAGTCTGTTCACCTGAGTTTTCTCCTCAACATGAGATTTATTCTCAACATGGTAGCAGCGATGGTTCTTAACGATCAGTAGGAGAGACATCTCGTGACGGACTTTTTCTTCTGTCAACAGACAAAACAACAGGTGTTTTCCCGAGAGGCTGGGGATTCCGGAGGCCTGCCGGAACGATTCTTATCACCTCGGGAAACTGATCAAAGCAGCTGCAATCAAAAGGTAAGCGCAGAGCCTATTTAAATGAAATCTGCAGAATTGTATGTAGGAAAAACCAAATTGAATTGATCAGAAGTACCGGGTGTGAGTATGAATTGCTTTGACTAAATTTTTAAAGATAAATTGACGAAGCATTGTGACAGGATTGTTATGACAGCAGTGGGGGTTTTTGTAGCATAGAATGTACATGTGTGTGAGTGGATCTAACAGAAATTAAGGATTGTAAGTTCTATAAACTGGCATCGTGTTCACCGTGTAAGTTTTGATAACTGTTCGGAGGTTACACAGCCGTGGCGAAAGCTTCGGTTCGCTGACCAATGACGGTCTGAAAGACTGAATTCCGGGCCACACTGTTGATTTATGCGAAGTTGCAAGCTGAGATTTGGATCGAGTATATAGAAATGTTGTTGAAATACGCTGATGTGACTGTAGTGTGTCTGGAGACTGCAAAACGCCATTTCCTAGAGGGGACCACATTCATGCAATGTTGTACACTGTAAAACGAAGATCCATCCAGAGAATTTTAATTGAAAAAATAAATTGATGAGGTCAAATTGAGGTAATTGATGAGGTTTGTGTACCAGTATTGCAGAAGTGGCAGTGTATGGGTTTGCATGCAGCATAGATGATCTCAGGGAGACATCGATTCAATTGTAGCACAAGAATTCGCCATTTCCTTAGGGACCGTGTTCGCACAAGGCGTACACTGTAAACAATAAGGTCAATAGACCTTTCCTGACGAGGTCTGTGTGCGATTATTTGTGGAATCACGGCAGTGTATGGTCGATTGAGTGTTGAGTAATGCCTATTAGGTATCCATCTCCTTCGGGACCGTGCTCGTGAAAACGCTATAAGAGCAGATCTATATGTGATTTGTGCGTATTTCAGCGACGGCAGTGTATGGTGTCAATCTGGTATGGATGTGAGTGACTGTGTGAAGCGTACAGGTGTTAGAGAGTACATGTGTAGTTGTAAAGTTGTAGTGTTTTTCACCAGGTTGGTGTGCTTTTCAGAGATTGACGGTCAGTGGAGCAGAGCACACGCATAAGACACAAACTTTGCACTCAAACACAGAACCACAAACACTAGAATAGAAGAGGAAAGCTGAGGGTTAATATATGTAATAGATATCCATAAGAACCGTGAACAGAGTTAGGAGCGAAGACACAGCAGGCAAAGGCACAGAGGCAAGGGAGTGAACATCTTAGATAAGAAAGACAGCTGCAGCCAAAGCAGGGAGAGATAACAACTAGGACAGAGGGCACAAGAACATTTGACAGGAGCTTTGGCTCCCTCTGGTGGTACTTCAGGAACTGCACAAGAACATTTGACAGGAGCTTTGGCTCCCTCTGTGGGTGCTTCAGGAACTGCAAGAAGAACATTCGACAGGAGCTTTGGCTCCATCTGGTGGACATTCGGGAGTACTGCATCCAAACATTTTATATTGAAAAATTTGAAATTTGAAATTTGAAATTTGAAATTTGAAATTTGAAAAAAAAAAAGAATTGAAAAAAAAAAAAAAAATTTGAAAAAAAAAAAAAAAGAAGAAGAAGATTGGAATTGATTTAAAAAAAAAAAAAAAAAAAACTTGATTTGAAAAAAAAGAAAAGAAGAACACAAGAAGACATGGCTGGAGCTGTGGCTCCATCTGGTGGCTACTCAGGAGCACTGCGTGCAAAACTGAAAAAAGCTGTAACAGACACAAGAGGCAAGACCGCATGGAAAAGAGACAAGATTCATTGGGATAACTGCATGAAACGATGGACAAAGGAGGGATGGTGGAGGGCGGCTAGTCCACTGCCTCCATCAGCCAACAACCTCCGATTCTTTGCCAAAGATTCGACAAAACGAGTGGCCTACGCACAGACAGCAGAGAATAATCAAACCAAACGACGTGTGTTCATTAACCCCCTGAAGCAAGCCCGCAAAGACAGAGAAGAGGAACATCGAGTGGCGATGATAGCATTAGAATTGGCCATGACAGATCGGATACAGGTGGACATGCTGACCGAAAAAGAACAAACCAGGCCCCATCAGTTACTCGACATCACCCCCTTCGACATCACCCCCTTCGACATCACCCCTACCACACAAGCCCCGGTAGGTCTGGAAAAGACTGCACAGGAACCGGGCCAGGCATCTCTGGCCTCGGCCCCTCCCCCGCCCTCAACTGGCCTGTATCCAGCACTCCCTCCAGTTGCTCCCCCATACTCCTCCAACAATCCGTTTATACAAGCACCAGTGAGAACAGTGAAAGGAGGAATGTTGTCAGGAGCATTCAAGATGGCACTAGATGATGGGTGCACCATCGAGACGAGCTCCACCCCAACAGAGCGAGCAATGAAAGACATGATGAAGAGGATGGAGATGTTGGAAAGAGTTGTGACAGGAGTCACCAGTGGGGAACACAAAGAGGATCTTCAAGGAGCAGCGAGAGGCCAGTGGTACAACGAGGAGGAAGGAGACGACAAGGGGCAGCGAGATTTCAATCAGGAGTACATTCAGCGACTTCGCGACAAACTCGCTGACACATCACCTCGCCCCATGCACTCAGAAGATACCTATGTGACAAACAACCTATACCATAATCCTGGAGCTGAAAGACAGCCATCACGAAGAGACTCAAGCGGACCAACTACATTGGAACAGCTCTCTGTCGTGCGAACAGAGGCAGAAGAACTAGTACAGACTCTAACCTCAATCATGGGCAGCGGCAGAGAGTCCAGCAACCAAGGAACACCGGTGGAGCGGTCAACATATGAGGTGGAGGGCACTCTACACGGAAAAGTCATCCCCCTTCGGGCAGGGACTATCGCTCCTCCCCCCCACCATTACCTTCGGTCCCATGGCCCGCCCCCCAAAGAAAAAACAGAGGAGACTGTTAGTGAATATCCCCTGAGAGCAGCCCCCACCCTCGCGCAGCCACAGCGTGTTCAATTTGTGCCTTTTGGGTTTGCAGACCTGACCAGCATAGTACAACAGCTTCCATCCCTCCATGCAGGAGCCGATCCGTGGATTCAGCTCACGGAAGCTTTGACAGCTGGCCGTCAGCTGGCGGTAGGCGACCTGAGAGCACTGCTCTTCCGCTGTCTGGACCCAACCCAGTGTACTACCCTACTATACATGGCAGGCGCCGGTGTGGCACCAGATGCCGACCCCTTTGATCGATATCGTACAGCGTTGTGGCAGGAGCTCAGAACTAAGTTCCCCACTCCAGTGAACCAAGGCGCAGTGGCAGCATTCATCTGGGCCCCGGCAGAGCCCCCACCCCTGTATCTGGCCAGAGCAGAACAGGTGTGGCGCGAGGCCTTCAGAGAACCACATGATGCAAGCATTACCACAGTGGCACTATGGCGCACAATGGTAAAACGAGGCCTACCTGATGGACCTCGCCAGAGCATGGACGCAGTGGTTGGCCTAGAGGAAATGACACAAGACATGTGGAACGCCCAGCTCCGACATTACCTCTCCAAGCACATTCAAACTGAGGCTGGAAGTGAAACAGAAATTAAGACCTTGCAGAAGGCCCTACTCAAGAAACAACTCAAAGAACACGACGCGGCTGAGGCCGCCGCGAAATCTAAGGCTAAACAGCAACAACAACTGGTAGTCCAACCTGCACCGGCTCCACCTCCAACGGCACCTACTCCCTCTGTCACACTGGAGGCCATGATGGCTATGATGTCAGCAGGCGGTGAACAGTCACGCCCATGGGTCCCTCAGGGCCAATGGGGTGGAAGAGGAGGAGCCAGAAGAAGAGGAGAGCCTGGAGGCAGAGAAGCGTCCTATTTCTGCTACAACTGTGGGAAACCGGGACACTTCGCAAGACACTGCAGGGCAGCGCCACAGCAAACACAGAGAGGAAGAGGACAATACTCCAGAGGAGGAGGCGGACATGGCTATGACGGACAAAGACCACAGCAAGGGGCCCATCAGGCTCCTTGGGACGAGGGACATGGTCCCCAAGGCGGGGCCCATGCCACACAGGCAAGTAGCCAACAACAATGGCCAGGAGGTTACAACAGTCCTCCCTATTGACACGCCCCTCAATCACTGGCGTCACACACTCTACATTTCGGCCTCACCAGCGAACCCTTAATCAGGTGCTCAGTAAATGGACAGGATCACACCTTCCTCGTCGATACTGGAGCCACCTATTCGAGTGTGATGACTACGCAACCGTTGTCGGACCGGTTTGTGTCAGTGGTGGGAGTCTCTGGCACTCCAGTTCGACAATGTTACACCGCCCCTCTCCCCATCACATTTCAAGATGCAACCCTCATGCACAGCTTTCTCTCTGCTCCAAACTGCCCTGTCAACCTGCTAGGACGCGATCTGATGACTCGCCTCAATCTGATCATCTGGATGAACCAAGACGGTGTCCATGTCTCGTCCAACCCACCAACTAGTACGTTGTCCATGCCAGTACGCATTCTCTCCCTTGCTCCCATTACAGAGACAGTGTCCCCCACAGACGAAGAAGTTTACTGGCTACGCTGTCTCCAAACTGGCCCCCAGACCCCTGCCATCCAATATTGGTTCAACATTCTCAAACCAAAAATCACTCAGCTTTTCCCATACAAAACTCCCCTGGACCACGTCCACTGCACTCTAAATGTCACACCAGATCCCGACGACCCCTACACAGAAGACTGGGATGAAAACATGTCTCACCTTAGACCCACCATTCAGTGTCTACACATCTATTGTGGCCAGGAAGGAGTAGCATCAAGAGTCATTCTATCTCCCTTCCTTCGCTCATGGTATCAGCTGGATGCGGACTCATCACCCCATGTCACTTTGGCTGTTGGTTTTGGCCACGAGGCCAGAGGTCTGGGGCCTATGATCAAGAGAGCACTAACTCTCACTTGGGAACCAACCACTACTGAAGGTCTGCTCAGAGCCAAGGAGGAGACCATGTGGAGATGGACAGCCCCTGACACTGTTGAACACACTTTACCGGAGCACCTCCCTTTGCCTCGTCACCATGGCAAATCGTGCTCAGATCATCCAGCTACAACTGCCTGTTTGGCTCAGGTCCCAGGAAGGTTGTGGACCTCAGGGGCCTATGACGTTGGCCGCCTGACCACGGAACCCATCAAAGTCACATTCACAGACCCACAGCAGCTTCCAGTGTACAGACCCCAATATCGCCTGAAACAAGAACAACTGGAAGGCATTTGGCCAACGATTGAAGGCCTGCTCCAAGCCGGAGTCATTTACCCCACCTCATCAGAGTTCAACACTCCCATACTTCCGGTTCCAAAGGCAGGAGGAAAAGGCTGGAGAATGGTCCAGGATTTCCGCCCCGTGAACGAAATCACAGTTCCAACAGGTCATCCGGTTCCAGATCCCCATCTCTCTCTCAGCAACTTGAGCCCTGCACACTCCCACTTCACAGTAGTGGACCTGGCCAACGCTTTCTTCAGTGTCCCACTGCACAAAGACTCTCAGCCCATCTTCGCCTTCACCTTCAATGATCAGCAGTATACGTATGCCTCCCTACCCCAGGGCTACAGGTGCTCCCCAGGCCTATTCAACCACCACTTACGCCTTCATCTTGCTGACCTCGCCCTCCCAGAAGGCGTAGTTCTGATTCAATATGTTGATGATCTGCTTCTGGCAGCAACGTCAGCTGCTCTCTGTCTTGATTCCTCTGTCCGACTCCTCACTCTATTGGCCGAAAAGGGCTACAAGGTCAAACGTTCAAAGGTGCAGTTCACCAGACGCCAAGTGTTGTTTTTGGGTCGCAATGTTTCATCAGACGGGATCGGCCTGTCACACACGCACAGGGCCACCATCTTACAACATCCCCAACCGCTCACTGTTGCCACTCTTCTCTCATTTCTGGGTTTAACAGGCTACTCACGAGCCCATATCCCAGACTACACCAACAACACCACCATTCTCAGAGAGATGTTGAAGGAAGTGGGCACCAGAAATCTTACTGCCACCCTCACATGGACAAAAGAGGCTGAAGCAGCTTTCTCCCACTTGAAGCAAGCACTTGCACATGCCGCCGCACTCATGTCCCCAGACTACTCCCTACCGTTCCACCTTGATGTTTCTGAAAGAGACAGCCTACTCAATGCTGTACTCTTCCAGAAAAAGGGGGGTGAGAGACAGGTACTGATGTATCATTCTTCAAAACTTGACGCTGTGGAAAATGGTCAATCCACGTGCGCAAGATATGTTGCAGCAGTGGCAAAAGCGATTGAAAAGACTTCTCATATTGTCATGGGCCATCCACTGGAAGTACACACGCACCATGGCGTGGCGGCATTCCTGATGAGTAAAGAATTCACGTTCAGTGCCGCAAGGAAAACAAAGATTCAACACACTTGCACCATGCCACACATCACCTTTGTGCCAGCCACAAGAAACATGGCGGCTAACTTCACGGATGGACAACCACATGTGTGCGAGGAAGTTGCAGTACAAGAAAACAAATTGAGATCGGATCTCCAAAACACTCCCCACCTCACAGCTGAGGCCTGGCTGTACACGGATGGTTGCTGCTACAAAGGAGAAGAAGGGAACATTGCATCCTATGCAGTGGTCGAACAGAAGAGTGATGGCTATCACCAAACAGTGGAGTCAGGGATACTGCCACAACCCGCTTCAGCACAACTAGCGGAAGTGGAAGCACTGATTCAGGCTCTGAAGTGGAGCACGGACAAAATTGTAAATATCTTCACAGATTCGGCTTACGCCCATGGAGCGGCCCACATCGATGGCCCTGTATGGCGAAGACGGAACTTCACCACTTCAAATGACCACCCCATAAAACACGAAGCAGCTATGAGAAGGCTGGTAGAAGCAATCCAACTGCCAAAGGGGGTGGCCATCATGAAATGCAAAGGACATGACACAATCGGATCACGAATCAGCGCCGGTAATGACGCGGCAGACAGAGCAGCCAAGAAAACTGGAGGCTACACACCTCGTCAAATGGTTATGAAGCCAACATCCGGCCCACCTGAGCTCACAATCGAGCACATCAAAGAACATCAAAAGAAAGCAGGACCTTATGAATGGTCCGAATGGACACGAAAAGGAGCCTCAAAAGACAAAGAAGGTCTGTGGAGAGCCCACGACGGCAGAGTGGTTGCCTCAGCAGAACTGTGTGCAGCACTCCTACCAGGGGCCCACGGACCTACACACGAGGGAAAGAAACGGACATTGGACAATTTGAAACAACTATGGTGGCATCCGCACATGGAAGCGATATCTTTCCTCTTCTGCGATGAATGTCAAATTTGTGGAAATCACAACCCAAGAAAACCATTCAAGACACCGATGGGATCTTATCCCGTGCCCTCTGCCTGTTTCCAAGACATCAGCATAGATTATACAGATATGGGACTAGAGAACAGAGTGCAGGGAAAGAGGTACATCTTGGTAATGGTAGACAGATTTTCAAGATGGGTGGAAGCAATTCCCACCAAGAGAGAAGACGCGCAGACAGTTGTAAGGTGGCTGCAGACAGAACTGATTCCCCGTTACGGAGTGCCGAGATGCATCCGCTCTGATAACGGATCACACTTTAGCAACACCATGCTCGCACAGGTAGAGCAATTTCTGGGAATCACACACCGATTCGGGTCAGTCTATCACCCGCAATCTCAGGGCCTGGTGGAACGAGCGAATCAGACCCTTAAGGCCAAAATTGCCAAAGTTTGCGCGGGCTCCAAATTAACATGGGTTGAGGCCCTGCCCCTGGCCCTTATGGCCATGAGGTCCGGAAAAGGGGGAGAAACACATCTCTCCCCACACGAGATCATGACTGGCCGGCCGATGCCAGGTCCACCCAGAGATGGAGGTCATATGCCACCTCTGGATGTACAGCAGATTGAAATGTCTGACTATATGAGTGCCCTAACTCCCCTTACTGAAGCTCTCTCCAAACAGATCGAGAGGACTCGAGCAGTACCTGAAGCAGCGGCAGCTGGAAAGCAGATACAAGTAGGTGATTGGGTCAGGGTCAAGGTTCACAAGCGCAAGTGGACTGACCCCAGGTGGACTGGGCCGTACGAGGTGAAGGAGGTTACTTCACACTCGGTTCAGGTCAAGGGCAAATCAGGCGTCCCTTGGCACCACCTGACACATTGTGTCCCAGCACCGGTACCAACCAGAACACTAGGAGAAATTCGCACTAATTTGGAAAATGCATCAGGAACCTAGACGCTGTCTAGGGGACCCTTATGCAAACCCCGCCGACCGAGGTCGGCAGCGCTTCACCTGGGAAGGGGTGGGAATGTGGGAAGAAAACTATAATGGGGGTGGGAATGGGCATATTAGTTGCCTTACTGATCTGGGGATTAGAAACCAAGTATCAGACACAACAGCACCCATCTAATTCAACTGCCCCCCCTCCCTCACCATCCCCGAATCAGACACACACCCGAACTAGACATAGCACCCCACCAGTTTCCGATCCAGACGATTCAGATGATAGGGACCTAAACATCGAGTTACAGCCATTGAATGAGTAGTTCCAAAACATAGAAGTTCACACCTAGCAGGTGTGAAAAGGGGGATTTGTAAATAAAAATATACATTCATTCAATGTTAAACACAGCTTATACGCGGATATGTGAGTTCTAGTACAAGAAGGTCAAAAACGCCAGGTGGGGCACTCCCGCACTCGCCTGAACAACGTGGAAATTACTAGAACTCTGAAGGATAGCTTTTGCCCCAGTTAAATGTCACATAGTCTTACAGAGAACCAGTCTCAACTGCCTGCTCCATCTTAGAGATAGAAAGAGGCGCCCTTGCATATCTAGCGCCTAGCTTATCTAGTTGGCCGAACATAACAATATGCGGCTCAATCAACATCTCACACACTGACGTTCCAGAGAAGGCGGATCCCGGACGTGAGCCAGTGTGGGCGGAGATGCTCAGTGCTCCATCAGGCCATTTGAATGCTAAAAACAAATCCGCCTCCTACTATTGCTTTGACCAATAGGCTCCAAAAGGAGGACCTAATATATGAACGCATGCGCACTCTGTCTAAGCGCCTTCTAGCTTTTCATTCACTCCTACAGAGTGAACTTTTTAGGTCCGTGCACGTTTAACTGCTGGACATAATACTTCTGTCACAAATAAACCTTATTGCTTGAATTGAGCTAAACGCCTCGACCTAAGTCTGTTCACCTGAGTTTTCTCCTCAACATGAGATTTATTCTCAACAATACCCACCATCAGCCACATTATCCAGGTGGCTCTCCAATCCCTCAGTCAGGTCCAGATTCTCACATTCCTGAGTTGCGACACCTTTAGTTGCTGGATAATACACTTCCTCCACCAATACAAACTCTGGATCAGGGGACTCAGTTTCAGACTCTGGACTCAAAGTAAGTTCATCCACAGGAGCAACTGCCTGGTGACGTCTCGGTGCTGGTATGGGCCCCACATATGGTCGCAAATTGGACCTATGCACCCTCTTCACCGGTCCTCCCTCCAGTGTCTCCACCGCATATGTGGTCCCTTGGATATCCACAACTTTGTACACAGTAGCCCCCCAGGTATCCTGGATCTTATTCCTTCCGGGTGGTCGGTGACGGAGATACACAAGTTGTCCCACCTCGACCGGCGGGCAGTACACCTTCTCCTGTTGGTGGGCTACCCTTTCCGCAGCCTTTCGCTCAGCACACTCCCTTGCTCTTGCATGTGCATCTTGGAGACGCTCCTGGTGTACAGCTAACCAGTCAGTTTTGTCATGTTTCACTTGTTCCTGACCCAACAGTGCATCGATTGGAAGGTGCGGACGAACACCAAACAGCAAGAAGTAGGGTGGGTACCCTGTGGTCGAGTGTGGCGTGACATTATATGCATACACAAGCTCGGACAGGTGTTCAGGCCAACGTCTCTTCTTTTCAGGGGGGAGTGTGCGCAGGAGGTCGTGCAGGGTCCTATTAAACCTCTCACACTGTGGATTGCCTTGTGGGTGGTGGGGCGTTGTTCGTGTTTTCTTCACGGCATACAACTTGCACAGTTCAGCAATCACTGCACTTTCAAAATTCCTTCCCTGATCGGAGTGTAGACGCTCTGGCACACCATACTTCATGAACCATTCTTTCAGAATGACCTTAGCAGTGGTATCCGCTTTCTGGTCTCGTGTAGCAAACGCCTGGCTGAACTTGGTGAATACATCAGTCATCACGAGTACATTCTCACGACCATCTGTGGCGCGTTCAAGCGTGGTGTAGTCCACAGCAACAACCTCAAGGGGGCGAGTAGCCAAGAATGGAGTTTGGGGTGCTTGGATCTTGGGCTGTGGCATCTTTGTCAACACACACCTCTGACATCTCTTCACCCACTGCTCTACATCCCCATGCATACCCACCCAAAAACATCTCTGCCTCAGCAGACCCAACGTCCGCTCAATGCCCTGATGCCCCATCTGGTCATGCACACTTTTAAGGACTTTGTCTTTGAGGGAGGTAGGCAACAACAGCTGTTCACACTTTCCAGTATGAACATCCTCAATCACACGGTACAGGAGTCCATCATTTTCTCTGATCCGTGGCCACTGTTTCAGCGAGGAGCAAACTGCCTTAGATAAACCTTTTCTCTCCTGGAAGGTAGGTTTCCTCTGTCTGCTCCAAAACTCTCACTACACTAAGTGTCGGATCTGATGCTTGAAATTTCTGAAGTTCTGTTTTAGAATATCCTGGCAAGGTTGGTGTGTTATCCTGAGCTACCTCACTCGTTGCTGTCTCACTCTCCTCAGATGCACATAGCTGCCTGACCCTACCACACTCAATCCCTGCTGCAACTAAATCCAGGCCCAGAGCTGTACCTGTCCTAAGCGAGTTGCATATGGCCACACACCCATCATACTCTGCATCCTCACTTTCAGGTTCATCGGCTGCTGGTTGCCGGGAGAGTGCATCAGCTGCAGAATTGCACCTACCAGGGCGATACTTCACATCAAAATCAAATACGGCCAGCTGAGCGACCCACCGCTGTTGAATAGCCCCTAAGTTGGCAGTAGAAAGATGACACAGGGGGTTATTATCCGTAATGATGGTGAATTTGGACCCCAGAAGATAACTCCTAAACTTTTCAGTGACCGCCCACTTTAGAGCGAGGAGCTCCAACTTCATACTGCTGTAATTTTGGTCATTTTTCTCAGCCCCTCTTAGCCTCCTACTTGCATAAGCAATGACTTTTCGCTTCCCCCCTGTTCCTGTTATAGGACTGCACCTAGACCTTGACTGCTAGCATCTGTCTCTACAATAAAAGGGCGGTCAAAGTCGGCGTAGCCAAGTGTGGGGGTGCTGGTCAGCTTCTCCTTTAGGAGCTCAAAAGCCTGTAGACACTGGATTCCAGGCGAACCTGAACAACTCATTACTCCTGACCTTGCTGCTCTCTTTGATTCAAACATTTACAACATCGTGAAGGGGCCCTGCAATTTGGGAGAAACCCTCAATGAACCTTCTATAGTAACTGCAAAAGCCCAAAAACGACCGTAGCTCTTTCACAGTACAGTGGGCCACTTCTTCACTGCACTTATCTTGTCAGGGTCTGTGCCAATACCTTGAGCTGAAACTTGGTGGTCAAGAAATCTGACCTCGGGTTGAAGAAAATGGCACTTCTTCATTTTGACTTTTAGCCCTGTCGCTCTCAACCTCTTGAAGACTGTCTCTAACCTCACTAAGTGGTCTTCGAATGTTGATGAAAACACTAGCAAGTCGTCCAAATAGATCAATACCATCTGCAAAACTAGATCACTCATTATAGCCTGCATCAGACGTTGAAAGGTTGCGGGCGCGTTACAGAGCCAAAAGGGCATCCTCAGGTACTCATAAAGGCCGAATGGTGTGGCGAACGCTGTTTTGTCCCTATCTTTCTCATGTACAGCAACCTGATGGTATCCGCTGGCGAGGTCGATTGTCGAGAAGAACTTTGCGCCACTCAGAGCGTCCAAAGTTTCATCAATGCGTGGCAGTGGAAATGCGTCACGCCTGGTCTTCAAGTTCAGCCTCCTGTAGTCAACACAGCCTTAAACTTCCATCAGACTTGCGGACCAACACAATTGGTGAGGCATAGGAGCTGGAACTCTCTTGAATCACTCCTTTTCTCAGCAGTTCAGAAATATGTTCCCTGACCTCCTTGTACCGATTAGGTGGGATGCGCCGGTAAGGTTGGGAAACTGATGTCTCGTCCACCACAGGGATTTCATGCTTAACCTTATCAGTGTATCCCAAATCCTCATCATGAATTGCAAACACATCGGCGTATCCCATCAGAAGCTCTCCTAGTTCTGCCTGCTGTTCTGGCGTACCTCCTAGATGTAGTTGCTCTAGTAGGCTCTGTACATCACTGTCACATCCATGATCATCCTTCCGGTTAATCGTTACTTCCTCATGGTCAGCGGTGATGCGTTGAAACTTCACCTCGTAGGGGTCACCCTCAACACACTGACACTGGCTGAGGATACCTAGCCTAGTCTTTGGGGACAACCACACGTCCTCTGTTGAGAGGTTGACAACTTGGACTGGGAACACCTGACTGTGGGCTGACACCACCGTTGGGAAAACAATCAACCCACCAGGCAGTGGCATAGGCCCTGGCTCGAGCAGCATGCTGGTGTCACCACCCGACAATCTCCTGAGTCCCCTTGCATAAACCGTGGCAATGGCTGAAGCAGGTATATGCACTTTCTGTTTTCCTGCCACACGGGCTGTAGATACTTTTCCAACAAGTTCTGCCTCCTGCATTTGATGGAAAGCATCTCTCCAAGCAGAATCCAGCTCTCCCTGTAGAGCTGTGTCAAACTCTGACAGTACCAGCTGTCTACACCATTTGGCGATATTCATCCCAATAATGCCAGGTGGAGATGAATCTGGTCCCTGGGTGTCATCATCTTTGATTATTAAGAAACCACACTCTGGAATGGTGAGTCCCATCACTTGTATATCTAACTCAACATAGCCTAAATAGGGAAGTGGTAACTTGTTGGCTGCTGTAATTTTAAGCCATTTAGCTGTACAGTGCATATCTTCATCTTTTCCATTGAGGTGGTCCCTGAAGAAGCTTTCTGTCAAAGTGCTTACATTACTGCCTCTGTCCAGCAGGCACCTAAGCAGAACTCCACCAATCTGGATGTCTACCTCAGGGCATTTGCCTACAGCACGTTCTAGAAAACGCTCTTTGGTTAGGATGTCCTGTGAGCCTTTTGACTTGCCTCGCATTGCCCGGCTCACAGCAATGGAGGGCTCCTGTTTCCCTGAACCGCAGGACTAGGCGTAGCATTAGAAAGTCTTCCTGAGTCACGTGGTCTATTGCAATATCTAGCCATGTGCCCAACCCCCTCACACTGCAGACAAATTGGCTGTCCATCATCAGTATACCTCGGCTTGATTTTGAATCGAACACCTTTGGTTCCCTTCTCTGAACTAGCATTTTGCACTGTGAGCTCACGGACTGCATTGGTTAGCTCACCAATAGCTTTACCTTGCAGTGCAATTATTTAACTACTTCCTGCAGAGTGGTTGTCAAGTCAGTCTGTGCATTACTGGTCGAGTCAGTTTTTTTAGAAACCTCGTCTGGGCCGCCGCCCACTAGATTCCTGTTTCTCGCCACATTAGTACTGCGAGGCCGGTCTTCAAGTGTCCACATTATTGCCTCTTCTCGTACATCAAACAGGCTTGATTCAGGCTTCTCTCTTATAAGCCTACGCAATTCACGTCGAAGGGTGGAGTCACGTACACCTTCTATGAACTGGTCTCTAAGTGCTAGCTGTACATCAATTACAATGTTAGGAGACTGTTGAAGAGCAGAATTAAGCGCATGTGAAAAATCCCGCAAGTCTTCCCCATCTAACTGCCTGCGCGCATAGAAAGCATGTAACAGTTGTGGAGTAGTGAGTCTCTCTCTGAATGCTTCCCTCAGGTATGAAAACAGATCACTGGATTGCTTGACCTGTCCACCCACCCGTAACTTAACCTCCTCCAGAGCTGACCCCTTTAACTGTGAGAAGACAAATACTACCTGCTCCTCCCCATGTAGACCCCTTGCTCTCATCGCCCGCTCCACCTCTTCTATAAACTCATCAACAGTGTGAACATCTTTCCCTGGTTCACCACTAAAAGGTGCCATTTGTTTTTCTCTTGGAATGTAAACAATAGACCTTGGTTGAGCATCACCCAGGTTAGCAATACTTGACATTACAGAATCATGTTTTCTACCCAGTTCCAAAATCTGTGACTGCAGTTGTACCAATGGGTTACCTCCCTCATCAGACATGAAGGCAGCTGGGTTGTCCCCATGATGGCTGGGCCCGGCCCATGGAGCAGCCGCACCCTCTTCCGCGTCTGACATTTCAAACTGTCCCCTTCAGTGTCCTTACTGCAGCAAGATAACACAGTCACTATCAGTTCCGATGCCTCTCAGTCCAGCAGTCTCTCAGAAGGAGACATCCCGTGGTCCTCTCTTCCCGCAGTCTACGGCGACGATGCAGGCGTCCCTCTCGTCCTGGAACACCAGCCACGTGCCACCCTGCTGCGTCTGGGACACCTCACGGCAGTCGTCACACCCTCTGATCCCAGAGCTGGAGTCTTCCTAGCCACTACTGTTGTTTCTATATGTATTATCCCTGTCCAATTATGACCTCAAAATTAACCGGGGATCCCACCGCTGCCACCAAAATTAGTGTAGCCAAATTTAAAAAGATGAGACCAGACACTAAGATACATTTATATTTTATGTGGGTCTTTTATTTCCCCCGACTGCACTCTTGGAGTACAGCGTTAATTGGTCAAATTTTAAAAAGGTACAGATCAATTGACAGCAAAATTAAACAACTGTTTCACACTCTTAAGAATTAATACAACTGGAAACACTATAGAGTGGTCTCGCCGACGTCACGATCTCCTTAGTTACGAGGTCTGTCCGCCATGTTGGAGTACATACAGATCCTACATGGCGGCGAGTAAACAAGGAAGTGCGGCGAAAATACCATACTTTGAATCACTGGATAGTGCATCAAAGGTTCGCTACCTGGCCAAATTGAAGGTTATTGGTAATTTGGATCCCTATACGATGGGTGCAGATCGTTTCACTGCCGATCCTACTTATCTTCCATCGGTAAACTACGCCAACATCTACACGTATCTCGTGAACACCCCCAGTCCTTACACAAGTAGAATATGGGATGTGTGGTTCTATAAAATGGTATAGAATTTGCAGGGTTGAGAAGTCCGGCAGTCCAGTATAATATCTCACTTTTTCATCATTATTTTCGAAAGATTCTGAATCAAACATGGCTCGTTCATCGGAAAGTTCCTTTTTCAAATTCAGATTTTCCGAGAGTAGGCGCTGCATCTCAGCTTGCATTGCTGCAATCGTGGCCCCACCGAGGTCTGTCTGGTTGGCTTGGTTATTCTTATCCTCGTCCTCATCCTCTGCTGCTGGTGGGCTGTCATATGCATGATCCGACGTTAAACTCATATCAAGCAATGCTAAGGCTGCATCTCTGTGTTTCGCTCGACACGCTCGGCACGTCTCTGGTACCGACTGCTGTCACGGGCCGATGAAGCTTCGGTAACCTTCTCATGTCCAAGTTTTAGAGACGGAGACCAGTCTGGATTATCTGCATCTTGGAGAGTAGAGGGTTTACCTGAAACAGTTTGTAATAAACATTGAAATACAAGTTTACCGAAGTAGTCTTATCGGATTAATTTATATTTCCTTTATTAAATACTGTTCACAAACAAATTTGTAAATAAAATCACTGACCACTTATAAAGTGATCCGCACATACTCTAGTGTACGGCAAATTCCATTCCTTTATATCTCGAGAGATGCGTGACAGCCATTTCTCGCGACGTCGCTTGGATAGCTCCTTCGTGTCATTTCCTTGATGTGTAATGACCGCTGGCAAACGAAAGAATGATTTCTTGTCTATCAGCTCTGCTGCCACAACCAAAGACAGCACAAAAGTTCACCACCGATAGGTTATGCGACTCAGCCGTGCATGCCAGTGGCTTTGTGTGTACTCCAACATGGCCGACAGCTAAACTGTGACGTCACACGAGACCACTCTATAGATGCATTTTATTTTTTCAGTTTCTTGAATAGATGTTACATTCATCCATAAGTAGCCAACGTTATGTAAAACTATGTGGCGGGAACCCACATATCACCGGACTCGACCCGACGTGTTTCTTCCGGTATGCCGAGCTTACTCCGGAGCTGGGCCAGGTCATTTTGGCTACCTGAGATGTGATGACAGACGCAGAGCAGCACGGACCTCTGAGGCTTTGTAGCTAAGCTGCAAAAGCAACATGCTCAGAAGATGTTGGTTCTCTTTGGATTGACCTACATATGTGAACAAACACTCTCCGTGATGGAGTTTAACAAATCCAGATCCTCTCCCACTGACGATCACCTGTCAGCTGTCCTTCACATCTCACCTCACACATTCAGTCTGACTTCAGAGCACTCGTTCACTGAACGAGTGCATCACACTGGTTCTCTCGTTCACCAAACAGAAAATGAGATCATTGGACTACAAACAACAGTAATAAAAGTACTAATTAACAGAAAGATGATCCCTGTCTGTACTATTATATATGGATATTACATATGTATATTTGTTTGGATCATTATTATTGCTGCAGCTCATTTTAACTCCTTTATACGCTGTTGTTCGGTTTGGGTAGTTAGGAAGGGTTTGACACATTGTAATGTGCAAAGTAACTAGTAGTAACTAAAGCTGCCAGACAAATGTAGTGGAGTAAAAAGTACAATATTTCCCTCTGAGATGTAGTGGAAGTACAAAAAATGGAAACACTGAGCTTGTACTTAAGTACAGTACTTAAGCAAATATACGTTACATTCCACCACTGATCATTATATTTACTCTTACCACTCACAGCTTATCAAATCTATACAATGTAATGCTTTTAATAAATAGGTGGAATAATGTAGAGCAGGATTGAGTCCAGTCTATTGGTCCGCCAAAAATAATTGCCCACCCCTGGTCTACATAATCAACCATAGACATGCCCATCGATGCTACCGCGCATGCCCAGCTCATTGCTAAGGAAGAAAGGGGGAAATGGCTCTGACAACGTGAGTACCGCGACCAGGCCTTCAGTGTTTTTATTTCATGTGATTGCATCAGATGTCGTTTCCACTTAACTGTGTGCGATGTTTTGGTTGCCTTAAATAGTTTACATTGATGTTTTTGGTCTGCCCGTTATTGTTTCCTTGTTTTTATCGAAGCTAATGGCTTCAGCTAATGCTAGCTAGCTAAAATGGTATGTCGTAAACTACCATTCGCTAACTAACTAGCTAGCTTAACAGCACGCAGCCATGATCAACAACACGGTGTTATCAACTGTTTACTCGTGATGCGCTAGCTATATGCTTCAGTGTGGTTCATAGAATTCGCAACAGTGTGTTGCCTGACTGTTAGCTAGCTGCATTTCCGTTTTAACAGCTAAAGTAAGTTAACGCTAAGTGTAACGTTACCCGGTGCCACTGTTGGCTAACGCAAGCTGGGGTTTAACTTTACATCAACTTAGCTAACGTGACTGTACATATGATCAAACAAATATTTCTTATTGTGTGTTCAGCTTTTTACCGGCGCCGACCCAGCTGTCTCAGGACCAGCTGGAGGCAGAGGAGAAGCTCCGGGCCCAGAAGTCCTACTCCACCGCCCTGGTGTCGTCCCGCAGGGAGCCCGCGCCGTATGAACACAGAAAAGGCTGGGTGCCTCGCTCACTTGACGTAAATCAGTTTTCAGTATTTTCTCATTAAGTTGTTGCGGTTTTTGGTTTGGTTGGGGTTATTGTGGGGGGCCCACACCTGGATAGCAAATTAAATGTGAGGAGCATCTGCCATAGAGCTATGCAAGACCTACCAAAACTAAGTCCATTGTCCAAGTTCCACTGTAAATGTTTTGTTTCTGTAGGACTTCGGAGATGGAGGAGCTTTCCCGGAGATCCACGTTGCCCAGTTTCCTCTGGAGATGGGTAGGAAGAAGAAGACGTCCAATGCCCTGGCTGTACAGGTGGATGCAGAAGGAAAGATCAAATATGACGCCCTCGCCAGACAAGGACAGGGCAAGGATAAGGTATACAGGCAAATGAAAAAATGTATCACGGAATCAAGGATCACTTATTGTCTTATTTCATCCATCTTATTTTCCTGTGAACTAACATCAGACGGCCAGGAGTAGGCTGTTTAATGTAGTCGCCTAGGTCCTAGCCGGGTTAGCTTAGCTTCCATCTCAGCTCTCCTCCCTCTCTCTCCTGGGGACATTTGGTGGCATTTTGTCTGGCCGGTTGGTTGGCTGTGGGCGATGATCGTCTTAAAGTCTGCTGCAGTTATTCCACATCCTTTGCAGAGGTGGATGAATGTATTCTGTCATATGCTATTAGTGCTCCAGTAATAACAACAAAGATACAAGATGAAAATAATGTGCAAAATGTATGTGAGCTACCGGCTGCAGCATGTACATGCGCAGGATGATTTATTTTTGTCAGCTAACTACTGAGGTCAGCGTCGCACTGGTTCTCTCGACAAAAAGCCAATGGGACCTTTCTATTGGATTTAGGATTATTGTGGAAAATAACCTCTGTGGCAAACACATGTTTATGATACTTTCATGTTTTGTTCATAATATTCTCTAATGAACACCTTTTTAGGATTTTGGAAGTGTAAATGCGTCGGAAGAAGGAGAAAGCTACTTTTGGCAATAAACGAACTACACCACGGTCGCTTTAGCGCGAGTACACACAGCGTGGCTATAAAGACAGACTTGTCTGCGTGAGGATGTTTTGTAGTCTTAGCAACTGCCTTTTTTATTCTTTTTAAAGCTGGGGATATTTATTGACTTATTTTTGTCATAGTAAAACAACTTTAAGATCTCTTAAGCTTGTTTTAACGACAGACCTTAGTTCAGGCATTTAACCAAAAACCAATCTAAAAAACTCTGACTATACAAGCGAACCAGAAGTGCAAAAGTGCAGCACTCAATGCGTTGCATTCATATTGTTACCTACACTGACACTAGCTTAATACTGATTGTTTCTTTTAATGTCATTCACAGAATAAACACACTCTGTACCATGATGCACATTGTTAAAACAATCCATTGCCATGTGGTGTATGTCATTTTCAGATGTGAGTCTTAGTTTGCTTCATGAGTTTGTTATTTCTAGTCATTTCTTATCTTTATTTGTTGCAGGTGATCTTCAGTAAGTACACTGACCTTCTACCAAAGGAAGTTCTTAATGATGACACTCCAGAACTCCAGAAGCCTGATGAGGAGGCTATAAAAGAGGTAAGCCATGCTGCAATGTGTATTTATGGGAAAAACTGAGTTACAAGGAGGTTGCCATCAGATCAAGTTCTTCATGGGACTATATATTTGACTACTCAAAGATCATATAATAATCTTTACATTATTTACCCAGGGAGAGCAGTCAGTATTCATTTTGTCCATTTGTCTTTGTAGCTGACTGAGAAGACCCGCAGTGCCCTGGACAAGCAGGTGTCTCAAAAGATTGCTGCTGCCATGCCTGTAAGAGCTGCAGACAAACAAGCCCCTGCCCAGTACATCAGGTATGTATTGAATCAGGGCTGGAGATAAGGTAGCTGAAATATTTGACTTGCCAGGTAGCCAAACGTACTGGACCAATATTTAAAATGTAAGCCTATTGAAAATAGATCACATTAACAGTAGGGGTGGGGGAAAAAATCGATACAGCATAGTATCGCGATATTTTGCGTGGCGATATTATAGCGATACATGGAAGCCAAGTATCGATTTTTTAATTTATTTTATAAACAATAAAAAAAAAAAAGAAGTTTTTTAGAAAAATCAAATCAATTACTTTTTCAGTCCACTAGATGGTGCGGAGTTATTTTCTGGTGAGGTCAGCAAAGATCCCGGGTCAGTGTGATTGGTAGGAAGTTGGTCAAAACAAAGAGAGACATCACAACGGGGTTAAATCTGTCAACAGTAGCCAGGCTCATGGGGAGAGTGCAGCGCATAACTGTCTCTCTGCCCTCGACGTCCACGCATCACAAGTTATACTGAGTTATATAACTCTTATATCCTACTTATAGAAGTTATAGTTCATATGCTGAGTCCACACGTTTGCATTTAGTTAAGTTGGACTATGTAGTAATACAAACAGTTAAGTTTGTCAGGTTCATGCAACATTTATGACATTGTTGGTCAGTCTGTCTGCTTGACAATCATATTCTGCTGCAATAAACATGATTGAAGTGAGATGAACAGACTGAAAACTTTATCTTATTAGTTAAAACATGTTGACACAGTTTTCCTTTGGGGACATGAGTTGAAAAAAGTAATAAATCGCAATATATGTTATCGCAATACTCAGAATATCGCAGTATCGTGATATATCGAAGTATCGTGATAATATCGTATCGCGAGATCTCTGGCGATTCCCACCCCTAATTACCAGTGAGTTTGACAATTGGACAAAAGAAGGCAACAAGTATGAATTGTATCCTACTGAATTGCAGTACGACAGGCTACATGTCTGATTAAGTTAGTTGTTCCAAATGTTGCTATGCTATTAGCTCTGTTATTTAGCCAAACAGGTCTGTGCTCCTGACCAGCCATGAAACACGTGTCCTGTATTTGTTTGTGTGAAGGTAAAAGTTGTATGTATTGTGACGCATTTCTTCCTCTTTCTCTCCCCTAGATACACCCCGTCCCAGCAAGGAGTGGCTTTTAACTCTGGGGCCAAACAGAGGGTGATCCGCATGGTGGAAATGCAGAAAGATCCGATGGAACCTCCACGTTTCAAGTGAGTAGATATGTGTCCAACACAGTAACTTGAAGCCATATACAAAGACTGCTTTGATAGATTTTCATTCTAAAGGGTAGTTGATAGGGACCGAACTCATGTTTCGGTGCAAGCAGAATACACGGTATGTAGACTGGTGCATGTAATGTCGAACCAAAGTTCACAAGCTTGAGTTCCGCCTGGAAACCTTTAGCTGTACGCCATTAGCAACATATACTGAGGTTAGGACAAATGCTATGGTGCGCACAAATGAAACTGCGGGTTCCCGATGCTCCACCCTTGTTGGGGTTGTGAATGGAAACGCATTCAACAGCATCACCCAGATGTGCTGATCACCAGGCTGATAAATGTTGCAATGCAGCCAAGCCTGAACTAATTAAACACTCCATGTAAATTGTATGCAAGTGTAATTATTTTTTCAATCATAGCATTAGAGATCCCTTTCACTTGTATAGTTTATCTTGACCTGTTGGGAAAGTGTTTGTTCAGTGTTTAAATCGTTTTTATTGAAAATAGTTTACCAAAGTTGCCCATGGGCAAAATGCTGCCCCAGTCCCCAGCAAGAGGATTTTGTCTTTGACACTTACAAAATAAATGAAAGGAAATGTATCTTTATGTTTGCCTGCACCGAACCCGTCTTCCTAAACCAGGGTGTAAACCAAACTCATTTCTGTGTACCATTGCAACCGCAGTATTTCATGGAATTGGTAGAATTATTCAAATACACACTTATCAGCCATTTTAATTCATAATGTCTATTACTTTTCATTGTTTTTTTGCGATAATAACTACTAACTTTTTATTATTTAAAAAAAAAAAAATCCTCCTCAGTTAATTTAATACAATTCTATTCAGTGTATATGCTGTGCATTTTTATTACTTTGTTTTCTTAAATTGAATAAGTCCTGCTCTGTTATTTTATTATATTGTGTATATAGTGTGCATTTTCCATACCCAATATTTTATTGTGTGTGTGTCTCTCGCTCTCGCTCTCGCTCACATATATTTATATATATTCAGGTCTTAGAGGCTTTGCTGTTGCTACTATTACTGCTACCATCAATATTATTACTACCACTATTACTTATACGACAACTGCTACTGCTATTCATGCTACGAAAAGTAGTAATACTTCTACAGCTATTAGTATGACTGCTACTAGTACTGCTGCTACATCTTCTACTGCCATTACTATTACTACTACTGTGATATTAAATACTACGACCAATACTACAGCTGTTACTATGACTACTGATACTACGTCTTCTACTTCTTCTAATTACTAATACTTCTACTTCTACTACAACTTCTACTATGACTACAAATATCACTACTACTAGTACTTATTCAAATGCTACTAATACTTCTACGAATAATACTTATACTAAAACCTATACTACTACAAATATCACCACTGATGAATTTTTTTTAAGCCACAGAAACTGTTCAAATATCAACATGTTCAGCTCTTTCAGGAGAGGTGTGACATGACTTTTCATATTTGTAATCTTTAAACTCTTTGAATTATTAAGGTTTTTGCAATTTGTTTTTGAATTGGATATCTATTTTCAGCAATGTTTTTGCGATTAATTTCAGTTTTCAGCTTTTTCAGCAGGAAATTCTTTTTCTAGTTCAGATTGCGTCTCTTACACACATAAAGATAAAGTTGTGAACACCGGCTGAATATCTATGACCAGAATCATAACTGTATTGTAACTGCTGCTGTGTAAAGGGAATACTGCTGTTAAAAAGAACCGTATTTGTTTAAAGTGTTTGCAAACCAAATGTTATTGCACTTTTGTACATAGCAGTACATATAGCAGTTTAATCGCATGCTTTTTTGCTCACGATCCTTTTGACTGTCTGTCTCAAAAAAATGCTGAAGAAATATGACAATTGTATGTTTCAGGATCAACAAGAAGATTCCTCGTGGACCCCCATCTCCCCCCGCCCCTGTCATGCATTCCCCAAGCAGAAAGGTACAGTTGGATGAATCATTGTGCTTTTCAGTACCTTCATGCAATATATTGAAGCATCTAAATGAATGAGATTGAATTGTCCTAAAGCTGTTTTGTTTGACGGCTCCTCTCCCGTTGTTGTAGATGACCGTCAAGGAGCAGCAGGAATGGAAGATTCCTCCATGCATCTCCAACTGGAAAAACGCCAAGGTAATGTGACACCACATTTAGTTTGGACTTCATTTTTAGTATCTCTAAATGTTAAACGCATTGTGAGTAGGTCATGCAGGCATGCGATTTGTTTTCCAGGCTTATTGTTTGTTTAATGTTACATTGCATAACTGTCTTTAGGGCTCGTGGTTTTGACATAGTTTCATTGCCCTCCTACCTCTTTTCCTGTCTGCTCATTTCTTTGTGTGCTGAATATCTTTCAGGGCTACACCATTCCTCTCGACAAACGTCTGGCTGCTGATGGTAGGGGGCTGCAAACCGTTCACATCAATGAAAACTTTGCCAAGCTGGCCGAGGCGCTCTACATTGCCGATAGAAAGGTACTCACCATTGTCCCTGATCAATATGTGCGTCAGAATTGTTGCAGTGCGTTTTTACCCATATTGGAATTGCATATTAAAATGTTGATTGTTTCAATAGGCCAGAGAGGCAGTAGAGATGAGAGCACAGGTAGAGAAGAAGATGGCCCAGAAGGAGAAGGAAAAGAAGGAGGAGAAACTGAGGGAATTGGCCCAGATGGCCAGAGACCGCAGGGCGGGGATCAAAAGTCATGGGGACAAAGGTGGTGAGTCAAGATAATGAACAAACAAGTCCCTTTGTCTCTTTCTTGTTTTTGAAGAATGTGTGACTAGCCTGTGTGTAGTTTTCTGAGCGAGTGGAGCAGACTCTGTTGCCAAGTTCCAAATCTGTAACACGAGTGTCGTAAGTGATGACATTTTCCGCCCGCCAGTGTTGACGGGGCCAGTAAGCTGTGAAATGTTTCTGCTTCCCTGCTGATGATTCACATGGATTTTGAGAAGAGAAATCAGTGTTGCATGTCCTGTGTTAGCGCATGCTTTTTGAATGACCATGTGGATAAATCATATCTCATTGAATCAAAATGCAAAGTCTGTGTGTGCAATTTTGTTATGAATGCCAATGTCTGCCAGCTGTTTAGTTTTGCAAGTTTACTGACCACTGACAAGTTTCTCTTCACCTCATGTTCCCTCTCCTGCTGTGTATCAACCCCCTGCCTCGCATTCCTTCCATTCCTAACCATCTCTTTCTTCCACTGTCCCTAACATCCCCTCCAACCTGTCTTCTCATTTCTCTCTTTCTTTTCACCTCTGCTCTTCTATGTACCATTTCACATCATCTGTTTCCCAATCCTCTCCTCATGTGGTTTAATTTCGTAAAACAATCCTTGTTTCTTTGCACCCCCTTCTCTCTCTTTCCATCCATCTGTCTCACATAGCAGGTGGCGAGGACAGCGAGGTCAGGGAGCGTGATGAGATCCGCCATGACAGAAGGAAAGAGAGACAGCACGACAGGAACATTTCCAGGGCTGCTCCTGATAAGAGGTGCTGGACACACACTTTAAACATACCGCACACACAGATCCACTGCTGACTCATTTAGGGGCCAGCAGTAATACTGAACAGACGCAGCAGGATCCAGCAGAGCGTGTGCTGTGCGTGCGTGTGCTGTGCGTGCGTGCGGGGGAAGTGAAATTCAGAGGAGAGCTCATTACAATCACAATTCCAGCTGTCGGAGAGCAGAAACCTTGTTATTTCAAAATTAACTTTGACTTGACTTTGAGATGTCATTTGCTGAAGGAGAGTCGAGATGTTAGTCACCAGGAGCATACGGATACATTTCTAAATACCTTATTTTATATTATACTACATGTTATTTGCTGTAGAAAATAAACATTATTAATAGAACTAGGTTCTAGGTTTCTATTACTTTCCTGTTTTTATGTCATTCTTGTCTGTGTGTCAGTACTCTAAGTTTCCGGCCTTGTTCTCTGTCCCAGGTCGAAGCTGCAGAGAGACCAGGACAGGGACATTAGCGAGCTCATCGCTCTGGGCGTTCCCAACCCTCGTTCTGCCAGTGAGGCCCAGTACGACCAGCGGCTCTTCAATCAGAGCAAGGTTAGAATACAACAGCCATCGCTGTAGATCTGAATGATTTGTGTTCACTGGACAAAAATGTGAGCATGTACAAGAGTGAATACCAAGCTCTGCAACACAAAGAAGCATTCCCTAAATAGAGAGTTAAGGCCCAGTCTGTTCCAGTCTAACAAAAAAGGGTTTCACCGAGTTTCACCTCCAGCGTTGGCCTGAAGTGGCAGCAGTTTGTGTTTTGCTGGATAGGGATTGATGTCCTCAGTCGCAGGACACACTTGATGGACTGTTTTCACAATATTTAAGTGAGCAATTTGATAAGCAAGTACAAGGAAGACGCGCATCACAATGTTCTTGGGTTGAAAAGGAGAAACTCTCAATAGGTTTAACTAATACCTTGTTGTCCACTGACGTCTCTCTTGCTCTCTCCCAGGGAATGGACAGTGGTTTTGCCGGTGGTGAGGATGAGACCTACAACGTGTACGACCAGCCGTTCCGCGGCAGCAGAGACATGGCCTCTAACATCTACCGGCCCAGCAAGAATATAGACAAGGACGCCTACACAGATGACTTCGACACGCTAATGCACAACAACAGGTACTTTCCATTAAATCTTCAGTCACATATTCTACATTTATTTTGACTGATTTTAGATTTTTAAGTCTTTACATTATCAGAATCAAAGATACTTCATTGATCCTCAGGGAAAATTGGTTCCTTTACAGTTGTTCAATTTTAGAATAATTCTAAGAAAAGTATTTAAAATATTTATTGAAATACAAAGCATAACAATAAAATAAATGTGGAAATGTGAGAAAACATGTATAACAAAAGTGTAACTGATATTAATGCTGAAAAACAGGATCTATGATGATAATGCAGGAATAGTATCAGTTAGTGCTGGGCGATATACCGGTTCAACCGGTATACTGGTTCTAATTTCCCGTATGATATGAATTTGTCACTCTTCAACAGGCAGCAGAATATATTGTTCGCCACTAAGAAGGCTACAGATGGAGCTACTTGTCTTAACTGTGTTGAGAGGGATCCCTAATCGTGGTTATAACCGGCAGAATCTTAAAAAAGACCGTGATACACATGTTTGGTCATACCGCCCAGCACTAGTACCGGTATTAGTACAGTATAAAACAATAGTAATTCCAGATTAGTTGGTTATATAGATTACATAGTTTCTGTTTTTCAGTCGGCCATGAGAAAACCAATCTAGCACGACTGATCAGAGAGACTACTTATGTGAATCACTGGTGTATGAATAAGCACGAAAGAGTAGCATTCAGAAATATGCAATAAAGAGTTTGCCCCTATCGTATTTCATGTTTAGAGACCTTGTGCATTCTTGTGTATTTATGGAGTAAATGCGATGTGAACCTTTTTCAAAGGATACTTTCAGATATAGTGTTAAGTGTAATGTGTATTTAAGCACATCCAAAGGTTAATAACTTAACAGCAGTTTCAAATGAAGTTCCCGTAGCACATAATGGATCATCTGAAGAGTTGGAGTACCTTGATGCATGCAGTATGGAAAATGTTTATCTTAGACTAGGACAGTTACCAGCAATGAACAAAACAGCTGAAGTTTGAACCTTCTCAAGTATAATTGCACGAAATAACAATAAAAGCCTGAATCAATTGAAGGTCATGCTGGCTTCCTTTGTGAAGCACAAGGCAAGCAGACGCATGACGTCCCAGCAGGAGCCCTGGTCCTTAGGGCAGCAGTGCCACACTCTGCTAGCCGAGCAGAGCCTGGCCCATATGTCTGGTCCCCAGCTTGTCGGTGTCCTCTAGGAATGTTTGGCTGGCTGCAACATCTTTGACTGCAGCAAATTCCCTGAAACATATGTTCCCTGGAGGAGTGCGATATTTCTTTATCCTTTTATCTTTATTTCTTCTCAGACAATTTGATTGAACAAGAAGCAACTTGCTAGCAATTAGCTTGTGGTTTCAAAATGGTGCCCTCTTTCCTGCTTTGAGGACAACTAAGGGACAAAAAACAAGCAACAGCAACCAATAAGATTGTCAGTGAGCACAGTGTAATGGCAACTCCGGGAGAGAAACTCTAAATTTGTTGCACACTGTAGTAATCGTTTCCTTTTTTCTGTCAGGTTTGTTCCAGACAAAGAGTTCTCAGGTGCCGACCACGGGCAGAGGCGGGATGGGCCAGTCCAGTTTGAGGAGGATCCCTTCGGTCTGGACAAGTTCTTGGAGGAGGCCAAGCAGCATGGCGGCTCCAAGAGACCGTCCACCAGCAGCCGCTCAAAGGACGACTACCACGACAAGAAACGCAGGAAGGAGTGAGAGTCCATGGATGGCAGCTGCTAGCATGTTGGAGGGCTGTGAGTCTCTATCAGGAATGATTTCAGTGTGTGAAGGAAAGGATTTATGCGTCATAAGACCTGATTTAAATGCATTACATATAGCTAAAGTGATAGCTGTTGTGTGTAAGATCAGCCTCTGCTTCTGAAAACGTCTCTCTGTCCAGCAAAGTCATTTCAGATGTGCCCTGGAAATGTGTAGATTTGAGTTAAAACAATTTTTTAAAACGATAATACAGAGTAAACTCAATGGGACCTCTTCATATTCACGTTTTGTTCATTTATCCCCACATTCCCCATTGAGTTTCTGTCTCCTGTTTTATTTCAGCCTCCGGTGTATTGGTGAGCCCAGTTAAAGCTCCTATTGGAGGCTAGATATGTACAGCAGTATAAACTTCTCTGTAAGATCTGAACCAAACCGGCTTAATCATTCTTGTACATTACTACCAATGGAATCAATTTGGAATAAAATGTTTATTGTTGAGTAAACAATTTCGTATGGTATTTACAAATTTTGAAATGACTCTTGATGTTTTCTCCCTGTCATTTTTCTCAGTCCAGTTCAGAGCTGCTTAATCTCAACCTTTACAGCAGAGTGGGAGTCAGTTGTGTAATTACTCTAGTTTTCTCGTAGTAGATTTTTCCTTATTTGAATCACTTCCTGACTAATGCAAACCATTTACATAGATGATTAAATGCCTAAAATGTATTTAGTGAAGCCATCTATTACAAGGACATTTTTACCAGAAATGGGCTCTGCGATGACTAGAACAAAACTGGTTCCATTAATTACAATTAATTATGATTCATGCAGTCTGACAGTTTTATTTTCCCGGGCTCCGTAAAATAATCAGCGGGGCATTACACAGCTCAGCAAACCCCCCCCCCCCCAAATCTCTGCATAGTGCCAACTTTCACTCGTGCCTGAATAGGGCTCAGACAGTTGTTATATGCACATGATTTATGTTTTATTCAAGAGGCAGTTTCATGGATTCCATTATTGCAGTGTTCTGGACTTGCATGTTATGTTTTATTGCTGGTCTTGTTCCAGCATCACAAATTATAGCCTTAGAACTGAGGAAAAAAATACAAATGACCAGGAAGAATCCAAACCAAATGAAATGGAGTTCTGTGGATATCCAAAAAACCCACTCGTTGTAAAATGTTCTGGATGTACATTATGGTGGATGGTTATGTTCATTATAATTTGCTAACTTAAAACCACCTTGTTTGAAGAATCATAATGGGATTCCAATGAAGAGTTTACTGGTAATCAACTACATTTCTATCCTGCTAAACATGTCTGAGTGGAGGCCGTGAAATAATGAATTCTTTTTTTTTTTATTTGCCTATTGTCTCAGTCACATTGTTTGCTTAATTTTAAAGCTAAAATAATCAAATTTTCAGTTGTTGATTTGACCACACCAGTGGTTACTGGTGGTTAAACACAGTCGTAATAGTACATCATCATCATTTCCCTTTATGCCTCTTGGCATGTAGGGCAGCAACAAGTCTTCCCCTCCTGTCTGTCCCGGGCGAGTCGCTGGATGGTGCCCCATGAGTGGTTGAGGCTCTGCATCTCCTCCTCCACAGTTCTTCTCCATGTGTTTCTTGGTCGGCCTCTTTTTCTTTTTCCTTCTGGTGTCCAATGTCAGGCTGTTCTTGTGATATCAGCAAAATCTTTTCTCAACACATGTCCTATCCATCCCCATCTTCTTATTAGGATGGTCTCCATGCTTTCGTGTTGGCATTTGTCATACAGGTCTTTATTTGAAATGGTGTTTGGCCAGAAGATGTGCAGTATTCATCTTAAACTCTTGGAGTGGAAGGTTGATAGTCTGTTGAGGTCTTCTTGTGTCATTCTCCAGCATTCACAACCAAACAACAGGGTGGATAATACAGCTCTGATACAATTTTAAGTTTGGTCTTGATGGTGTACTGCTGTGACCTCCATATGTTATTCAGTACTTTGAAAGCGTTCCTTGTGGCAGCAGAGCTGATGGAGAGAAGAAATCATTCTTTCGTTTGCCAGCGGTCATTACACATCAAGGAAATAACACGAAGGAGCTATCCAAGCGACGTCGCGAGAAATGGCTGTCACGCATCTCTCGAGATATAAAGGAATGGAATTTGGCGTACACTAGAGTATGTGCGGATCACTTTATAAGTGGTCAGTGATTTTATTTACAAATTCGTTTGTGAACAGTATTTAATAAAGGAAATATAAATTAATCCGATAAGACTACTTCGGTAAACTTGTATTTCAATGTTTATTACAAACTGTTTCAGGTAAACCCTCTACTCTCCAAGATGCCGATAATCCAGACTGGTCTCCGTCTCTAAAACTTGGACATGAGAAGGTTACCGAAGCTTCATCGGCCCGTGACAGCAGTCGGTACCAGAGACGTGTCGAGCGCGTACAACAGGCGAAACACAGAGATGCAGCCTCAGCATTGCTTGATATGAGTTTAACGTCGGATCATGCATATGACAGCCCACCAGCAGCAGAGGATGAGGACGAGGATAAGAATAACCAAGCCAACCAGACAGACCTCGGTGGGGCCACGATTGCAGCAATGCAAGCTGAGATGCAGCGCCTACTCTCGGAAAATCTGAATTTGAAAAAGGAACTTTCCGATGAACGATCCATGTAAATTAAAAAATGTGAAAGAGTCGATGTTTTTATCTTACATAACTGATCATTTGTATAAACATGGGACAGAGTTAATGATTTGTTCAAACATGTTACGAAGGAAGTGGTTCGTACAAACAAGACATGATGTGAAGATAGGACAGTTAATGATTCATGATTACCCAAACAAATTTAGAAAGTGATCATTTTTACAAAAATATAACCGGTTTGAACAATATACACAATCATTGCTAATAATTATTGTGAGTAATTAACATCTTATGATGTTTTGGTCGGCACATGGATAAAGTCCTTGTAATAGACTAAATAAAAAAAAATACAAAAGTCAACAATGAATTAAGTTGTTTAAATCCAGCTCTGTTCTACACAGCAGGAGAGATGTGCTCCCCTCAGCCTGTAGTGCTGAGGACGGCTTCATAATGGCTCTCCTCTCAGCTCTTGTCTGCCGTTATGAATGTGCACAGAGGAAGATGAATGAGATTGTTATTCGTGAAGGTAAGAGGAAATTGGTTCCTTGGCATTGCTTTTGTGTGCTGGTGGATGTAAACGGTGAGCATATTGTGTTGGGCTACAATGGAATCCTCAGGTCAGACAGCGGCCATGATGGATAGCTTTTTATCTTTGCTCCACAAGGTAACAAACCCCGAAATAATAAACAATATTGAGTTGTTGCTGACTTGAGTATAGCTTGGTTTGTTTTGTGATGCCATTAGTGATATTTCGGCCTCCTTCCTCCCTTCAATGGCAGCAAAGCAACACGTTTGGTGATAAATGTCCCCACTGCTGCAGTTGACCTGTCGAAGACTGGAGCCAGAGAGAAAGCTTATCTCGCTCTTTTCTTCCAGTATTAAAGGCTGCTGCTGAACCAGAGGCTGCATTTGTGTTTTGTTGGAAAACAATGGTTCTCTCTGCCAATGACTATTCTTCCTCCACATGGCCAGATGAGTCATTGTAGGAGTAAAGAGACTGAATCAAAAGGGTAAGCCTTACTCCATATGCTGAAACATTTAGGCACAGCTAACCCCACCCCAAATAATGATGTGACAGTGCGTGTTCCATAAGCTGTCAGGCAATGTTTCTGTTGTGACATCACAAGGGTGTGGCCTTTTTCCTTATAAAAGTAGTGTCAGCTTGACTTAAAGCTGCAGTAATCAAATGTGTTGTGAGAAAGGATCAAATGACTACACGTGTGGAAGGGGTCACTCTTGGTGATGAACCCACAGAGAATGACCCCCCCCCCCCCTTTTTATGGCACACAACTATATTGTAACATTCTGGTTCAGACTTACTGCTCTAATGGACCTTTTTCCAGTTGCAACAAAGCAAAAGTCTCACCCACTATATCTAAACATAGCAGGAAATTTGTGTTTGGTCGATTAATTCTTTGTTGGAACAATGATTCTTGCCAATGCCAACAGAGTGGTTTATCAGAGACGACCTCCAGAAAGTGGGAGTGGAGAGGATGGAATGGCCTGCAGCAGTCCTGACCTCAACCCCATTGAACACTTGTGGGATCAGCTTGGGCTTGCTGGTCGTGCCAGTGACCGACACAACCATGTTGGCTGACTTGCGACAAATGCTTTTTGAAGAATGGGATGCATCCCACAGCAGTGTGCGAGCAGGCTGATGACCAGCATGAGGAGGAGGAGCCAGGCTGGTGTGGCTGTGTATGGTTCTTCCACACGCTGCTGAGGCGCCTGTTTGTTCAATCAATAAATTGCCAATATGTCTCGTTTCTTCAGACTTCAATCATCCAATTCACCAAACAACACGAGTCAATGGCAGGATAACTGTTTGCATTGGCAGAGAAGATTTGGCACATTTTTAACCCACATACTCAGCTCTGCTGCTCATCCCACAATGCATGTTCCTTACAAAAGGCACCATTTAAAAGGGAAATAAACAGGCTTTCCAACGGTAGAACATTTATTGCCAAGAAGCATTGTTACAACAAAGAAATAATCTACCAAACACAAATTTCCTTACTCTGTGCTATGTTTATATCTGACTGGTAAACATGTCGGACAATATGACAGCTTAAGAGTCAGACAGTAGAGACAATAGCCGAGCTAAAAGGAGTGAATATCGACATTCTTCACGAGACCAGAAATAATAAATAAATGCTGTTGCTCCATGTCATCTAGATACAGGCAGCTGTTTGCTGACATGTAACTCTATGAGGTGATAATATGTCAGTGTTATGTTTAGCTTGTTTTATTGCCCTCAAGAATAGACTGAATGCTGCTTTTACATGCATTATGTAAAACATTCATACGGTCTAGTGTCAAGAAAAGTTGAGCCCACAGAGCTGCCTCGAAAACATGCATACACGATCAGGGGAAGGTCAGGATATAAAAAGCATAAAGCATATACTCAGAAATCAATAGTTAAAGTGTAATCGAAAGATAAAGTGTATGATCATTATATAACAAAATGTTTAATCAATATGTAACGAATGTTTAATACATAGAGTGATTTAACAAATGTAAACCTGATAATAATATGTGTATCTGAGTATAGTGCAGTCTGAGTGTAGAAAGTACGGAGAAAGAGGAAGTAAGCAGGGTGTTGGCTTCAAGGGATGGGGAAATAATGATGGTTGAGAAGAAAAGACACAAAGCACAATAATGATGAAGGATGAGATCAATAATCATTTTATAAGCAAATGTGTACTAACCAAACCGATTTAACAAATGTAAAAACTGATTAACAAATGTTCTGTGTGACCGGAGCTGCGATGTAAGAAAAGTGTTTTGTCAGGATGAGTTGGCAAAAAGAGAAAGGGGAAGTGCAACAGATGTTGAACACCCAGACAGGGAAGTTGGGGTGATTTCCTCATGCACACACACACAAAAGTTAGGTCATTTTCGAAGCACAGGCACCAGATCAATGATGTCATGTTAATCACGGGCTGAGGGAGGACGTGTTGAGGAAGAGGGGGGAGAGACGCGAGAGGCAGCCCAAAAGTGTTATAAAAGAAGTAACTTGCAAACAGCAAGACGGGAATTCACGATGGGACGCCGACCGAGCCATCCATGGAGAAACACTGGACCTCGTTCGACAGCCGCGTCCGAGGACTTCGTCTCTGTTCACGGAAAGAAGATCGCCGTTCGTGGACAAGAATTGAAAGACGGAGAATCACCTCTCCCCCCTGCTCGCCTTTACCAACTGGACAACGGAGAAGACGCAGCAGCCTGAGAAAGACTTTGTACTGAGTTTTGTGGACTGTTGGCCGAACTTCGCTGCGAGAGCAGGAGGACCGAGGGTCTGGCCAGACCTTCGCTCCTAACAACTCCAAAAGAACCTTTTCATCGCACCATTGAACATCCAGCTCCAGCCGAGCCGTCTCGGCATCTAAAACTAATGAGTATAATCGAAGAAGAAAATTAAAGTAACGAATCAAGTGTAGTAACGTTTTATGTGAGCTGTAGCTTTAACCCTTGCAAACTAACCAAATATAACCTGCAATAAATATCTAATCTGCATTTAAAGTAAATTTCTCAAGTGCATTCATTTGCTCAAGTAGTAAAAAGTTCCTCGTGGTAGTAAAAAGTTAAAGCCATTGTATGTCTAACAACTGAGTTCTGTAAGGTTATCCTAGAGACCGAATCCACTTAACAACCCCTTACGGTTTTAGCAAGAAGTAATCCTAGCCGTTAAAACCTAACCTGGCATTTACCAAGAGCACGGATCCATAAGAGGGAAGCTGCCATAACCGACGCGACTGGTAGGAGCGCCCGGGGTCAGGGTGGCCCCTCGACCGAGTGCACTCAGACCGGAGGAAGCAGGGTAGACGTCGGGAGTAACGGCAGTTAGAAGAGCCAGGCGAGTTCCCTCGCAAGAACACCAGCTCGACAATCTTTTAATAGAGAGCTGAGTCAGTAAGTAGCCCCGTATCGGGCCAGAAGTACCCCAGGATCTAACACTAGGATGATGTGTATGTAAATGCATATATATGAACATGGCTGACAGCTGTGTAGGATTCTACTGAAAACAATTCTTGTATATTACAATCTGCAGATTCCCTCAGGCCTGGGTATAACGATGCAGTTATTATCTAATTCATATTGTGAATATATAGTGTGAATACAGTGTACAAAGCCACGGAGTCTGTAAATGGAATCTGTCAAACTGACATTCACCATTAGCAGAACACATCTGAGCAACCTGTCTCCTCTGTCACTCACTTTCTTATCATTAGTTCCTCTTCTGCACATATTTATGTCTGAATTCACTCATTATACTTGCTGTCTAGGATGGGACAGTCCACTGCTCACTGGAAAGTGGTCTGCCTGTCACTGTCCGTCCTGTCTGCCTTCTGTGATTCCTAGAGAGCAGATTCTGTCCTCTCGTCAGAGGCTCCCTCTGTGGTTCATTTATCATATTGGAGAGATTTAGACAGGCGTAACCATCTCTAATGGTCGTGTCAATCAGAAGGCAGCCTACCTGCTGCACACTTGCGGCAGGGCCCTCCCACCACGGTTGGGAGGGCCCTGCCGCCCAAGAGTGCACTTGAACCGCTCTGGGATTTGCTGTGACAGAAATTGATTGACACCTCAGCCAATGTCTTCATCTGAGGAAAGAGCTGAGCTACACGGACTGTGGTTGGAGTGGAACCCTGGTGGTAGACTTGTATATGTTGCTCATATGTTGATGATGCAAGAAAGTAGCATCTACTCTTTCGCCACACTGCACTAGTTGCATTTGCAATGTCAAAAGCAGTGCTCTGGTTGACACTTAATCTGTGGTTGTTAGAAACGTTGATTGCAGGAAATATCAGTCAGCACTAGAATGGCTCATTGATTGGGATGTGACTTGTACTCACTCTGTTTGTGCATGAGTATAATTCCTAGCATTAAATCGGCTCGTTTATACTCCTTTATATAGTTATAATTGTGATTTCATCATTTGTTATCTACCACATTTAGACTTCCTCTTTGGCAGTGTTTGGTCTTAATAGGCTGCCGGGTAAGAGGAGGAGAGATGGATCCTCATGATTTCATTAAAGCAGGGAAATTGCAACAGAGAGCAGAAATACATGTTGGGATCTAAAGGAGCGTGTTTGGGTTATCAGCATTTAAGAAACTGAATTCTTGACATCAATAGAATTATTGATGTATGTAACAATTATTAATGATTATTAATATAAACGGGGCACCACCCTGCGAACAGGGACCAATAACCAAACGATAAAACTAAGTCTCATAATTAGTAGTCACTCATAATGTCAATAGTCTGCGTATGACTACACATTCAGTGACAGTGAAGGTTTAAGTTCGAGCACAGGCTACTACATACAGTCTTATCAAATACATATGCACAAGTAATCACAGACGACTGCTCCTTAAAGTATAACAGAGTTTATTGAATCAAAATAATAAATGATCAAATCAATTAATAGTGCAACCAACAAACGTTATCATACGATTTTATATGCCTAAACTAAAGAATGAATAAAGTGGATGAGGGTGTATGTCTGTGTGTGTATGTGTATGTGTGTGTGTGGGTCTGTGGGTCGAACAGGAAGGAGTCTTACAGCTACGCTAAAGACTACAAAGATGGCGGCGTCGAGTGACGCTGGCCAAAGGGGAGGGGCCTTAAGAACTACAGCTAAAAACTACAAAGATGGCGGAGTCGAGGGACCCGGACAAAATGGCAGAATGGGGCTGCTGTACGTAATTCACGTTTGCCTGGGCAGCACGTGATGTGAGGCGCTCGTTTGAACGAGGTTCCCCAGGGGTAGAACTAGGAGCTATGTGTATGTGTGTTTCGTGAAAGGAGGAAAGAGAAAAAGGAGCGAGAACTCGAAGTGAATCACGCTTCGGCGTGCGATGTGGTAGGGAGCCTGATTGCTGGCTCTATCATGCATAAATATACCGCTGTCGTCTTGGAACTGCCGGTAACTTATGCCGTGATAAGCCACGCACCTCAGCTCGCTCACCGAGTCGAGTTAATGAAAAGAGAACTTCCACCCGGAGTGGAAGACAATGAATGAAAAGAAATCAAATAAATCCAAGCAAACAGTCACAGTTAATACACGAATACAGCGGAGCTTCTCTCGTCCGCGAGGAGTTGCGTAATATCTCGATATCACGCGACAGTAATTTAAACAACAAAAACACGGGAATATCAACATATAAATGAATGGCCTGAATTAAACTTAAATTAATTTAAGCTAAGCTATGCCCAAATGCCAAGAACCTTACTTGTAGATGCTTCGTTGCAACGTTGAAGGGTTCGTGAGCAAAGTTGTCCTTTTTCTTCGAGAGGAAGGGGGGGGGGGGTGCTTCTCAGCGCGGCGTTGAGCTGGCGCTGTTTCGGTCTGTCGTGGCGCAGCTCGCTCTGGAGCAAATGCAGACGTGATCTGTCCTCGCGGCAGGGAGGGTGATCTAACTTCGGCTGACGGCGTGGTCCGTGCGTCTTACCGGGAATCGTCGGTGAAGGAGGGAGGCGTTGTCGTCTTTCCTTCGCCGGAATGTGTGCACCAAAAGAAAAAGGAGCAAAAAGCGCTGAACTGATCGCTGAAGCAGATTCGTTATCGCGGGCTGTTTCATCCAGCGAAACGGCTTGTCAGGGTTTGAGTAGGGTTGAAGGGCCGTGGCTTCCTCGTGGCCAGCGTTGCGCTGGCGGGGAAAGTTGGTTCTTCTGTGGCCTGGACGGGGGTGTCCGAGCAAAGAGAGCGTGGTGTGCTCCCTGTTCGACGGAGGTCGACGGGAAAAAGCTGGATTCTCTGTGGCCTGGACAGGGGGGGGTCCGGGCGAGGAGAGCGGTGTGTGCCTCCTGTTAACCCCGGAGGGAGAGTTGGAAAAAGCCTAGAAGTGGGGGCAGCAGATAGTTTTATAGAACAGAGGTCGAACCACAGGGGTCCTGGGGTCTCTTGGCTCTCGGCCAATGAGATTGCCGCGGTTACCATGGTTATTTGGGGGGGGGGAATTCACACCTGAGTGTGAAATCCCTTTGCTCTCCTCAAACTACAAGTCAGGATGAGACCTTTGCTTGAAAAAGCGAAGGCCTGATTGTCTTTGTCCACAGCACATGTTTAAGCCATATGCCAGAGCCCAACATCCCCCCTTTGTTCTGAAGAGCGAGGTGTTGGCTTCGGTCGTTAGAGCAAACCAAGGGCTGGCATGTGCATCCATGTGGTGGGGAAACCTGAAGAGGTGAGACAGTCCAAGTGTTCCTGAGACCAAAAGCAGTGGTTAAAACAGGCAGTGTTCATTGTTCATAGAGTTCAAGGCATAGTGGTCAAGTTCATGGTGTTCAAGTTCAGAGTTCATTGGCATCTGGGCAGATGACTAAGGTGGCATCTGGGCAGATGACTTTAACTACTTCTACCTCCATCTACTATCATACACAATTCAAATCATAGGTGAGCAAAACATTATTCCCAAATAATTCAATCGCTATTATGATGTTGTGATAATCTAGCATTGTGGCACAGTGTCAAAGAAAGTAACAACCCAAATAAACAAAACAAAAGAGAGAGAAGGAAAGAATAGAAAGACAAGAAGCAGGTGAGGGGCAAACAGTGGTTACTGGTTCAACTCCTAGACAGGACTGGAGTCCGTCGGCGGAGCAGTCGTAGGTTGGCTACGTGGTGTTATGAATAGGAGGGAATCCAGTTTGTCTGTCGCTTCTGGATCTATTAGTACATGATATGTGCGTCTATCTCTCTCTAATCGGTAGATTTAGAGCGAGTCCTGTGTCTAAGTTTTAGAATCTATCGATATTGGAGTTGCGTTGCCAAGACTATAGGCCAGAGGTACCTGTGAGGGTTGCATAACAGTAGTGGTAGCAGATTTACAGATTTCTTAGCACGGCTAGTGTGACTAGCTAGGCTGGTCTTTCGCTGCTCCAGCTGTTGACAGCTGAGCCTTCTCGGATGAGGTCCTGGGTTAAATCTGACTGCTACGGCAGAGGTTATGTCTTCTCTGGTTACTTCTGGTAGAGTCTATAAAGCATGCAAAGGGTTCTCTATGAGAGTGGAGCATCAGTTTACAGTCACAATGGTTTGTCAGGTCATGCAACTGTTCTGGTTGAAGTTGGCTGTGTTAGCGGTTAGTGCATGTCTACAGGGTGAGTTGAAGCATGCAGTTAAACGTTAGTAGTCAATAGTAAGCTGCCATTCTGCCGGTTGGTTTCGGCACTGGCGAGATTAGAGTGTACTTCCTGTGAAGTGCATCTCTCTAAGTTTCTGTTGTCAGAGATCCCACCCCCCCTCGCGCTGTTCAAGTGGCGAGGGCAGATATCCCACGTTACCGCCAGCACTCAGGGAAACGTCGCGAACAGTTTCACTCTGGAGTGTGTCATGGCGGGCTGGTGATATCTCCCTCCCCCCACCCTCCTAATTAGAGATGGAGACAGGTCCGGCGCACAGGTCAAGTTCAGTTACCTACGGCACTGGCGACTTGACAGGCCCGGGCGATGACTCGGCTGAAAGAAGGCGGTGGCTTCGTTGAACAAGCTGGAGGTGGCTCATGCTGACAGAGCAGGAGAAGAAGGCTTAGTTGACGAAAGATCTTACGAGCTAGGGAGCTCGAAAGGGTGCTCGAAGGGCCTCTAAGGTTGTTGCACCCTAGAGGTGTATGCGAAAAGGTGGGGGAACACATGAGGCTCGTTTCTGACCCGGAGTCGGGTAGAGCAAGAGTGTTATGACCCCCCAGTAAGACTGAAGAATATGTATAGATATATACATAACGGGCATTGCCTTTGCAAACAAGGTCGCCCAAGAAGGTTGAAGAACGAGGTGCGAAATGGGAGTGGTCGTTTCCGGAAGTGTGCTGAGTTCTCTTCCCCCCCCCCTACCACGTCGACTTGGCAGCAGGGGGAAAGGTCACTTGGCTTAGTCAGGTGGGCTGCGAGTCAGCGTTACCTGATGTGTTGCCCTTGAGGGCGTCTTTCACCCCCCTGGTTCCGTTGGTCTTTCGACCGCCAGGGTCGTTTGTTCCTCGGGGGTGAGCAGGGCTCGCTAGGCCAAGTCCTCTCGTCGTCTTCCGACGCTAGGTCGGAGTCGCTCGACTGTTGGATGCCTAAGACTATGGCGGTGTCTTCGTACCGATTTGTCGGCCGTCCGCGTGTCTCCCATGCAAGTTGCGCGTATTTCCTAATCTCTGGCATGGTGAGGTTACTCGTTCTGCAGTGCAGAGTAACATCGTATCTCACGTTGTCGTGGAGATTGTGCAAGAAAAGCGACTTGAAGGCATGGTCTTCTTCTAGACCTGGGGCGTTACGTCCTTGGAAGTACGCAGATCTCAAGCGCCTGAAGTAGTCTCTCGGAGACTCTAGCCTTTCCTGGGAAATGGCAAAGGCGCCGAGGGTGGCAGAAGCTGGGTCGGTGTACAGGGAGTACTCCTCCCTAAGGGCGTGACAAAGGGATGAATAGCAGTCGCGGATGCTCGGCTGGAGCGTTTCCACGAAAGCGTGGACGCTTCGCGCAGTGGTTTTCCACACTAGCTTTAGCTTTTCGCGCGATAGGTCGAGGAGGCAGCGATCGATCTCCCTTAGGTAGTCATCGATGCTCGAGTCGTGATTATCGGGATTGAAGCGCTCTACGTCTTTTGCCAGAGACTCGATCTGTCGAGTACGCAGGCCTCCAAGGTTGATGGGGCCTGGGCCGTCCGAGTCTCCATACTCGCGATGGTGGTAACGACTATCATCCTCCCTCCCTGAGGGGGATGGGGTCAGTTCTTGTCGCGCGCGTGAACTGCGTGGAGGATTGCGTTCGCCTGAGGTGGGTTTGAAGCCACCTGGGCCGACTAGGACCTGGTGTTGGTCCTCTCTACTCCTGGTTGGGGAACGCGTTTTCAAGAAATGCAAGGTGGTTCGGGTCTCGGGGAATGAGGGAGCCGAGACCAAGAAATGACTGGGCTGAAAGGCTCGGTAGGGGGTAGCAGTACCTACCGGGGTTGCTGGAACACCTTGAAGCGCTTTCAGTTTGTCATCACTCTCTAATGCTTTAGAGAGTTTTAGGTTGACCTCTCTGAGGTCACTGCGCAGGCTACTATTTTCTGACTGTAGGGCTCTACAGTCACGTGACAACTCCTGAACCTCTGTTCGGAGTGTCCAGATCTCGCGTTGCTGCTCGTCGCTCTGTGCCCGGGTTCGGGCAGCTTGCAGCTGCATTTTCTGATGATAGATGAGCAGTATTTCGCCGATTACGTCCTGAATCAGGCGCTCTCTGTTACCTGCTGGGTTATTTACATAAGCCACCAGCTGCTCTAATTGCTCGTCGCATAGGACAGCAGTGTATTTTGCAAAGTACTCTCTTTCCTTTGCTGTGAGTCCGAGGACATCAGCCACCGCATCTCGTAATGCGGTGTCTTCTGGAGCTACAGCTCCAGGAATGGGGAATTTCTCGTCGCTCATTCTCTCTGATGAGTGCGACTCCCAGTGGTTGTTAATTCCCTAGTGTTAGAACGGAAACTGTTAGTGTTTACGGTTCTCAGTGAAATGTCTAGTTCTGTAACTTAGGATTTCTACTGTTAGATGTTAATTACTGTTAGTGTTACGGTTCATGCAGGCGCACAGTGAAATGTCTAGCTCTGTGACTTACGTTTCTACTGTTGCTGCTCTGAGGTATCACTACTGCTTTGCGGCCAGAGGTGCGAAAATGCTAATGTGGTTTAGCACTTTGGGCCTGTGACAGCTGTGTGTAACTTCTTTGGAGGGATTTAAGAAAGCAAGCAAGGTATTACAAATACAACGATCAAATCTACTACACAGCTGGCTGTTAGTTTAAGAAATGAAACTAATAATTAAACCTGGAAACGAAATAAAATTTCGAGAAGGGAATTAAAGATTAAGATTAAAAATCTGGATTTAAAATCAAAAATTTAATTACAATAAGACAAGATTTTGAAGATCAAAGCCTACCTATTTTGGGAAATAAGTTTCAGGAATTTGGATCATTCAAAAGAAGAAAAAAAATAATTTTTCGAAAAAAATATTTTTTTGGAAAATTAATTATTCAAAAATAATTATGGATTAATGTGCATATATACTGTAACAAAACTGGAATAACGTAGCCCTCACACGGGGCACCATTATGTTGGGATCTAAAGGAGCGTGTTTGGGTTATCAGCATTTAAGAAACTGAATTCTTGACATCAATAGAATTATTGATGTATGTAACAATTATTAATGATTATTAATATAAACGGGGCACCACCCTGCGAACAGGGACCAATAACCAAACGATAAAACTAAGTCTCATAATTAGTAGTCACTCATAATGTCAATAGTCTGCGTATGACTACACATTCAGTGACAGTGAAGGTTTAAGTTCGAGCACAGGCTACTACATACAGTCTTATCAAATACATATGCACAAGTAATCACAGACGACTGCTCCTTAAAGTATAACAGAGTTTATTGAATCAAAATAATAAATGATCAAATCAATTAATAGTGCAACCAACAAACGTTATCATACGATTTTATATGCCTAAACTAAAGAATGAATAAAGTGGATGAGGGTGTATGTCTGTGTGTGTATGTGTATGTGTGTGTGTGGGTCTGTGGGTCGAACAGGAAGGAGTCTTACAGCTACGCTAAAGACTACAAAGATGGCGGCGTCGAGTGACGCTGGCCAAAGGGGAGGGGCCTTAAGAACTACAGCTAAAAACTACAAAGATGGCGGAGTCGAGGGACCCGGACAAAATGGCAGAATGGGGCTGCTGTACGTAATTCACGTTTGCCTGGGCAGCACGTGATGTGAGGCGCTCGTTTGAACGAGGTTCCCCAGGGGTAGAACTAGGAGCTATGTGTATGTGTGTTTCGTGAAAGGAGGAAAGAGAAAAAGGAGCGAGAACTCGAAGTGAATCACGCTTCGGCGTGCGATGTGGTAGGGAGCCTGATTGCTGGCTCTATCATGCATAAATATACCGCTGTCGTCTTGGAACTGCCGGTAACTTATGTCGTGATAAGCCACGCACCTCAGCTCACTCACCGAGTCGAGTTAATGAAAAGAGAACTTCCACCCGGAGTGGAAGACAATGAATGAAAAGAAATCAAATAAATCCAAGCAAACAGTCACAGTTAATACACGAATACAGCGGAGCTTCTCTCGTCCGCGAGGAGTTGCGTAATATCTCGATATCACGCGACAGTAATTTAAACAACAAAAACACGGGAATATCAACATATAAATGAATGGCCTGAATTAAACTTAAATTAATTTAAGCTAAGCTATGCCCAAATGCCAAGAACCTTACTTGTAGATGCTTCGTTGCAACGTTGAAGGGTTCGTGAGCAAAGTTGTCCTTTTTCTTCGAGAGGAAGGGGGGGGGGGTGCTTCTCAGCGCGGCGTTGAGCTGGCGCTGTTTCGGTCTGTCGTGGCGCAGCTCGCTCTGGAGCAAACGCAGACGTGATCTGTCCTCGCGGCAGGGAGGGTGATCTAACTTCGGCTGACGGCGTGGTCCGTGCGTCTTACCGGGAATCGTCGGTGAAGGAGGGAGGCGTTGTCGTCTTTCCTTCGCCGGAATGTGTGCACCAAAAGAAAAAGGAGCAAAAAGCGCTGAACTGATCGCTGAAGCAGATTCGTTATCGCGGGCTGTTTCATCCAGCGAAACGGCTTGTCAGGGTTTGAGTAGGGTTGAAGGGCCGTGGCTTCCTCGTGGCCAGCGTTGCGCTGGCGGGGAAAGTTGGTTCTTCTGTGGCCTGGACGGGGGTGTCCGAGCAAAGAGAGCGTGGTGTGCTCCCTGTTCGACGGAGGTCGACGGGAAAAAGCTGGATTCTCTGTGGCCTGGACAGGGGGGGGTCCGGGCGAGGAGAGCGGTGTGTGCCTCCTGTTAACCCCGGAGGGAGAGTTGGAAAAAGCCTAGAAGTGGGGGCAGCAGATAGTTTTATAGAACAGAGGTCGAACCACAGGGGTCCTGGGGTCTCTTGGCTCTCGGCCAATGAGATTGCCGCGGTTACCATGGTTATTTGGGGGGGGGGAATTCACACCTGAGTGTGAAATCCCTTTGCTCTCCTCAAACTACAAGTCAGGATGAGACCTTTGCTTGAAAAAGCGAAGGCCTGATTGTCTTTGTCCACAGCACATGTTTAAGCCATATGCCAGAGCCCAACATACATCTTCAGTGAATAGCAAATAATCTGTCATTTGAATGATACTGTAAGAACATCAGCAGTGACGTGTAACCTTGTCAGTGGAGACACAGTAATCACAATGTTTTTCTCAATAGGGATGTTATGTTAGTGCTTCACATTCGGCGAGATAGCCACATTCATAGGTTGCTAATATTTCAGCAGGAAAACACTTCATTACAGATCATCAGACCTGTTGAGGAATCAAGTTGCAGTCACAGTATCAGTGTAAATGCAAGCCTTCAGTCATCTAGGCCATGTGTGGATTAAGATGCAAGGAGGCTCCTGGGAAAATATTCTCTATAAAGCCTGGACAAATGAACATTCAAGTGGACCTGAGATTTTTGTGTCAGGAAATATTAACTATAATACAGCTATTGTAAATTATTTTAAATTTGTTTAGAGGATAAAAGTTTGTTGACATATTTGTGGAAACGGTGTTTAAGATTCAGGCCTCGAGCTGCTGCACTTGTTCGGGCTGAAACATATTGAATCTAAATGAATGCTGGTGTTGTTTTGTGTCTGCTTCATGTATGCAATAGTTGCTAACTCTGTTTTCCATACCAACGTTATGCAGTGATAATATGCTTCTTTACTCGGAAAGTGGGACTTAACCAGATGCTTGTAATGGGCAGTACAATTTTGAGCAAATGCATACACAGGCCAAATACACCAAGGACTGATTTCTTTGCAAATATTAATATTGATTTCACTTCCACTGTTAGATCAGACATTGGCTCAAGGACCCCCAGAAATGATGCAATTTCTGTTGTGCCTAAATTCAGCTTCTTCCAAATGTATTTCCTTGTCAAACGAACTGGGGCTCTTTGAGTTGGGTGTTTGGGACAGTGGCCTTGGTCATGTGATGTAGTAGTTGTAAAACAAGGGTAATTATGTTATCAAGATTATCTGAGAGATAACATCAATTCCTCATCACTGCATCAGAGCTCACAAAGCCTGTAGGATTAATGGTGAAATGTCTTGAGACTGTTGGGTCCAGCTGCTCTTGTTTCTTACATGCTAGATGCTGGGGTATCACTGCATATGGCTCAGTTGAGAACCAAAACACAATAATTACCAGCAGGTTTTAGTGATCACATCAAACATATACATTTCTTCATTTTAAGCCAGTCTGACTTTCACAGTGAATTCCAATAATTGTTCAAGCTCCTTGCAGTGTGTGTACCACCTCTTTGCTTTCACCCTGCCTCTGATCCCATTACAGCTGGATCCTTATCACCTTTATCAGGTTTGGAATGGATTGTACCTGAACTGCCTTTGTGCACATTGGCAAAGCTGGACGGACTAATGTTTCAGTATGCCACATTCAAGGTTACAACCTTGAGTTTACAAAGGGGAACGGCTTGACAGTTGATTAGAGAATCAAATCTTCAGATGCCATCATCAGTGTCTTAATCATTAGATGTCACATCCTATGAAACACTTACATGCACACCAACGCCACTTAAGCAGCATAACCCCTGATTGTGGGTCTGTCAGGGCTCCTCCACCTTTGTGTGGCTCAACAGTGCCATCTAGGAGGCTGAAAGTAGGAGGAAGGAACAGTAGAGATGATGTGCACTAGAGCAGTGATTCTTAACCATAGGGCCGCGGCCCATGATTGGGCCGCGAGCGCCACCTAGAGGGCCGCGAAAAACTTTCAGTTTTGCACCTGTGGGCCGCGAGGGCCGCGGGACCGCATAGGTTATCAATTGAAGACACCAGAGATATCACTGTTATCCATGAGACGCTCAGTTACAATACAGCTTCCCACCACCTGGTGGCGGTAATGCGTCAGTCAGTTGTTTAACAAGCTGCAATAAGCAGAAGAAGACACTCAGCTAGCCGCTAGCCTGTAGCGAAAGTTATGGATAAGTTATTAAAAAGAAAAAATGAAGACGACAGTGGTGCCATACCCCCCAAAAGTCTAAATGTGTGTGCAAGTACAACCCTGACTTTCTTAAGTACGGCTTTGTGAACGGAGGCAACGAGGCAGAGCCGAGGGCTCAGTGTGTGGAATGTGAGCTAATGCTATCAAACGAAGCACGGAAGCCTTCAAAAATAAAGCCACACGTAGCGACGAAACATCCAACGCTCGTGGGAAAGTCTGTTGGGCTTCTTGTGTATGCAGGTTTACATACACATGATAGTAAATGTCTTTGTGATCATCACATTCTATCATCTCATTTATTTGACAAGGGTTTTGCCTGTTCAACACCGGCATCCTCGATCCCCTCCCCTTCCGTTCCTACGGCTTGTTTGCGCAAATACGTCACAAAACATGTCCGTGTTTGGTATCCCAGCATGCCCAAAATCCTCATCTTTGCAAAGAAATCATCGATTTTCTTTAATTTCTTATGGTTTCTCCACAAAAAGAGCCCACACACACTGTCCAAAGTCGCCATAACCGCTGCAAGTCGTATCTTGCAGCATTTCGACGGAAAAAGACACATTACAGACCCGACAACGTGCTAGCGGATGTTACCATGGAGCTAGTGGCTTCAGAAAACGCTAGTACTTATAGTACAAACCTTATCCTCCTCTTCCATAAGCCGTCAACCAACGTTTGCGTAACTGAGCTATTCTCATTTTCGTTCGTGCGCTCGGTCGCAGCCATTAAGCACAGCAAGTCCGCTACTCACACACCATGTCTTCGACCATATATACAGAGTTTTTGCAATTTGCAAAGGCTAATAATAAAAGGAAAATAATATAATATCAAAATATAAAAGGAGAAACACCTTTAGTGTGTCAGAATATCATGTGGTTACCATGTGTCCATTTGGGTCTCCAAATATCCTTTTAGAGCTCCGCCTGGATCTCTTCATGAAGAAACTCTGTAGAATGGTCATACTTTGTCCAATCTTCTTCAAATTTGAGGCAGTTGTTCACTGATAGTGTAGTTACAGCCCTATACTGTCCTTTACCTGTACAGATACAGCCACCGGCAGTTATTTATACTGAAAGATACTTTTTTATTTTATGCGGACAAAAATCTTAAATTTTTACTGACTCCAAAGGCCCACTGCTCTGTTTCTGTATGACCTACAGGTTGTCTGACACTTTTGATGCATATAGTCAGAGTGGGCCCCGGGACACTTTGTACTTGAAAAGTTGGGCCCCGAGGTCAAAAAGGTTAAGAACCCCTGCACTAGAGGCACAATGGGGATCCTGAAATAAACACATGGTAAACTATCTCTGCATGACAAATAAATCACCCAACACACAAATGCATGTCAATAGTGGGGGAAGGAAAGGGCACTGTAATGCTGCCTTACATGTGGAGTATACAAACAGTCACACCTTATCTGAAACACATGCAAACATAGCAGGGGCCGCTGGGACACACGTTTCACCAGACCATATTCACCAAACAGGAAAAGAAAAGGATGTACAAAATGTCCGTCCACCACAAAACCCTGGCCATGACTCCAGGAAACTCCCATTGCTGCTCTCTCTCAGCAGAGCTCTTCTCCCCCGCCCCCTGCGATATCTGTACTGGCAGCCCTTTGCGTCGTAGTACACCATGAAGTAAAAAGGAGCACAGACCATAATGCAAACAGTTCATGATAAGTGTGTAATGAATTCTTGAGTGGGTTTAAAAGAGGATTAAGACATTTTAATGAGCTGTGAGATGGAGGCTTGTGTTGTTTACGTCGCTGGACGGGGTTCAGATACACAGGTTACACTTTAACACCAGGTCCACAGGCTCATCAGTCCCATGTTGTTTGTTACATGTTAATTACCAGCTAAAACAGTCATATAATCCACTCAATTATTTCATAGCCAAACACAAAAGATTTTTGGAAAGAGGTTCGAGATTTTCCTTTATTGCAAAGTAGACTTTTAACCACCTGATATACATGGGTGAAAACTGGCCAGTGTGGTTTTGTCGTTCTTCCGCTCCTTGTTGTTCCTGTGGGAATCACCTTGGAGACAGCCTTGACCCTTGTTTTGCATCTTTCCCATCTGTCTCCTCCACACACCACACCTCCCGAACACCTCGGCTGCCTCCCCCCCTACATCAAAGGACTCTTCCATGCACCGACACTATGACCCCCCCCCCCCCCTCCTCTCTGTGACGACTGGCCAGGTTAGGAGACAGCTGGAGAGACTCCACCAAGGACAGGCTGCAGGACTTGATGGCATCAGCCTCAGGGTCCTGAAGACCTGCGCCATCCAGCTATCTAATGTCCTTCAACACCTCTTCAACCTGAGCCTGAAGCAGGAGGAAGTCCCGGTGCTGTGGAAGACGTCGTGCCTGGTTCCTGTACCAAAGAAGACGACACCATCTGGCCTCAATGACTACCGACCAGTTGCCCTCACATCCCATGTGATGAAGGTGCTGGAGAGGCTGGCCGCAGGTGAAATCCTCACTGGACCCTCTGCAATTTGCATACCAGCCCGATGTGGGAGTGGATGACGCCATCATCTACCTGCTGCAACGAGCTCAGTCGCACCTGGATGGATCCGGTGGCTCTGTGAGAATCACTTTCTTTGATTTCTCCAGTGCATTCAACACCATCCAACCAGTGCTGCTGAGTGAGAAGCTGTGGGAGGTGGGGGTTAACGCGTCCACCGTCTCCTGGATCACTGACTACCTCACAGGCAGACCACAGTTTGTCCGACTGGGCCGTGTGCTGTCTGATACGGTGGTCAGTGATACTGGAGCCCCACTGGGAACTGTTCTGTCTCCCTTCCTGCTCACCTTGTACACCACTGACTTCCAGTAGAACTCGGGGTCATGCCATCTGCAGAAGTTCTCTGATGACTCTGCAGTGGTCGGGTGTATAAGGGACGGGCGGGAGGAGTGCCACAAACATGATCACTCAATTCCAGAAAATGTTGAACTCTCACTAAAAAATACCTCTGCTTTTTATATATGTTATTGATTATTGAGATTGATCATATCTAATGATTCAGTTAATTGTTAGATTATTTTTACACAGTCTACAGAAAATAAGCTCTTTCATTTATTATTCCCTAAATGATCAACAATTGCCATCAAAAACTGATGGCGAGTTTGTGAACCTAGCATAAAGGTAGTCAAATGTATAACTTACATATTGAGTTTTAGAAATACTGTACAGCGTTTATAACATGTAGACTTGTAGAATGTAAACCTCCCCTAATTGAGAAAAGCCCTCGAATTCCCCATTGGAGCTTAAATACAAAGGACATGATTGTATGTCCTCAATGTTATCTACAGTCTTGGTTAGCGTTATGAATCCTTTTTACATAAATAGACGATCTTTGTACTGGAGAAACAGCATCGGCTAATGAAACTACTCGGGGGCGTGGACTTCCGGCGGGCTCGTGCGGTCACAGTGCATAGTGGGCGTTCAAGCTGTCTTCTTTAGCTCATACATGACTTCACGATTAACGTTACACAAGTTGGGAAACTATCTAGACAGTTTCAGTTGCAAACGGCTCATAAAGATGACCGAAAGCTCTGCGAACAAGCTGCTAAACGGAGATTATTGTCACCGGACCTCAAACGGTAAAAAATCGAGCAAAAATGGCTTCGTGAAGAACCACTGCCTGTTTCAACAGCCACAGAAGTATCATCGGCACAGGGAGAGGGTAAGGCCCAACCGCCAACTGTTCTACCGGGGAGGACCACAAACAAGCATTGTTGGGTTCGGTACTGTGGGTGTTGGAATAGTTTGAATTAAGATAACGTTAACTCATCTGTTGTTGGTTGTTTTCTCCGTGTTTATATTGCGGCTTTATATAACAGTTAGTTACTTGTTTTGAAGTAAGTTGCGTTTGCAGGCATACGGAAAGTGAGCAGCAACATGACGGCAGCCTCACAAGTAAACTGTAAAATTAACTAATGGAGCTAATCAGTTTATCTTATTTAGTTTATATAACGGCCTAGCCTAGCATTATGTCCTAGCCTAGCAGTGTGTCCCAATGAGACACATTTCAAGCTAACGTTAGCTGTTACCAATTGCCCCCGGGAATTTTGTAACATTTCTTATTTTTAAAAATGCATCTAAAAACTGAACATTGTTAACATTGTGGGTTATTTTCTGGTTACAAATGTAGCTTTTAACCAGTAGTATGTGTAATGAAAGCATTTCAAACTTCTACCTGATCAGGAGGACTGGTGGGACTGTTTAGTAACTGTACACTCTGTTGTGTAGCCCCGTCTCTGTTTACACTGGTTCACACCGTGTGAATACCACCAGGCATTACCAGAGAGCGGTCTGTCTCGTCAGAGCAGGCCTGCTTCCACATGACACTTGAGCGGTAGAGGAATGGCTCCAGGCTATGAAGGGTGTGGCGCGTGAATGAAAACACTGTGTGTGTGTGTGGGTGTAGTGGTGGAGGTGGGGTACCCACACACATGGCACGCACTGGTTTTTTCAGTTGTTTAGGTTCAACACAGAAGATACATCTAAAATGCACACAGACTGTGCAAGACATGCATCTCTCTCATGAGAGAACATCAGATTCCAGAGAAGGCTGCCTATGTCAGCATAAAGTGGATTTACACAATTAGGTCCAGATGCTTTGACTGTCAAACCAATCGCATCCTTATGCATACAATAATCCATTTTGCCAAAAGTTAATCCAGAGCAGCAGGTCATATCACTACTGATAATACTATCAGATATTTGTGGGAAATTACCAGTTGAAATAAGAAAGTACTGAACTTACTTAAGTTAAGGCAATTGAGTCACTTGAAGGTTAGTAATGCTTAGGATTGCTATCAACCCTGAAAAGGTGACATCACATCATCCTGCTGTGACATGAGCTCTGCTGGTTCTTGATAAGGCAACTGAAATTGGAGTTAGATGCACATAGACTTATGTTTACAGGAGGAACCAGGGAGTGTCTCTTGTGTCAGCTGATCAAAGGGACTGGTCTCTGTCTGTTAGCTCATTTTGACAAGTACAGTGCTCCGACCATTTCACGGTATGGCTGAGTCTCAGTCACAGACCGGTAATAAATGTCCGCTGGAAAATAGATCTCTCCTTATCGAACTAGCTATAATCCCCATATTGACAAAATAGGAAAATGGTTAGAAGCAGGATTTTTATGAGCTAGCTAGGATAAATGATCTCACTCCTCTCCCTTATTTTAAAAAAACAGACCCCATGTGTTATTGTCTGCAATACGATCAGATCACCATGTCTTGAATTGCAGAGCAATCTTATTTAAGAGCATTTCCACAGAGCTCGTTGGTTGGATGCTCTTCCGGGAGACAGTGGCTGTCCAGCTTTAAACAAACTGCACAGGCCTGTACTGCACAGGCCTGCCTGTTCTCAGTCCCTGTTTGTCCACAGGTATAAAAGATTAAGCAAAGATGACGTCAATCAAGCTGTATTTAGCTGCTGTGGTTGGCAACAGACTCTTTGAACGATGTACCTGGATGTGAATGTGTTTCTGTGTTCACAAACCATGGCTTCTGAGGTGCTGCTCTTTCAAGGATGCTTTTTTTAACTCTAGAGAAAGGGACCTGTTTGACTATCAATATTGCTATTCATAAAAGTCGGTGAATTAGAACCCTGGGTTGATGGCCATTTCACTGCTCACTGGTCAATGAATTAATGTGCTTATTGTTGCCTTTATTAGGTTTCAAACTCTTTCCAAGAAAAGACAGATTTGAACAAATCAGCCCTGCTGTCTAGTGTGTGCCCAGCTTCTTCTGGATTGCTGCGCTCTGCTTTCTATCACAATCTATTGGGCTGCCTCCTGGGGCAGATGTAATGTGTAACCAGACTTAAAGCGTGGATCAACCATTACCTTTTTAAAGGAGAAACTACCGGCTGGAATGTTTTTCCCCCCAACGTGAAGTGGTATGAGTTTGTTAACGTTGTTACTTCTTGATCTGTGCCTTAGATTTGTTTGTGAAAAAAGGTGTTTGGTTTAACTATTTTTTAAATTTCATTTTTATAACTGACTTGTTATTACAAATTATTTTTCTTTTTTGTCCCCCAGGACCAACATGTCACACACAACTCCAGCCTGTACGAGAAGCCCTTTGCGGAGTCATTTGAGGAGACTCCTCTACTGGTGGCCGTGCTCACCTACATGGGCTATGGCATCCTCACCATCTTCGGCTACCTCCGAGACTTCCTTCGCCACTGGAGCATCGAGAAGTGCCACGTGGCTCGGGAGAAAGAGGAGCAGAAGGTAAGGAAGTTTAGTGAGACCAACCATTCCAAGTTTTTCCTATTTTATTTTGGAAGCACAAGTTGCAAGATAGAGCTTTGCTTTCTTTACAGCACTGCATTAAAGGTTTCATATATCGATTTTCAGATATTTAATCCTAGAAAAGAACTGTGGTACAAATCACCTCCCACTACATCAGCTGTCAGTGTTGCAAGTCTTTCACTCTCTGTCACACCTATTCTATCTGGTTCAACAGTAATCATTGACTGTTGCCCTCGGCTGCTCCAGAACAAATATATCTCCTTTGGAATACAAAGAACTGCTGAGACATGCTATTAGGAACTCCCCACCCTTTTCCATGTCCCCATGCAGGATTTCGTCCCCCTCTATCAGGACTTTGAGAACTTTTACACCAGGAACTTGTACATGAGAATTCGAGACAACTGGACCAGACCCGTCTGTAGTGTCCCTGGTGCTAAGATGGACCTGGCGGAGTGTGTTTCTCACGACTACAATTGGACCTTTGAGTAAGTTGCTGCATTGTGGTTGGTTACGAGTATTTGTTGTTCTGTGTCTGTTGATTTACAATCAAGGCGTTTCCATGTCGGTCATTACTCCCTCAGAGGTGTGTTTCTGAGCCACTGGTCCTTTGTTCAGCAGGAAGTTCCCTGATTTGCACTTAAAGTCACTGACCTCTTGTTTCTGATGATAAATGTGATATAAGCTATGCTTCAGATAGTTCTGTTGAAGGCTCTAGTATCTGTCACATGACAGTGAGCTGAAGCCCTAAACACACAGTCCTCTACAAATAACAGGTAGCATGATACAGTCTATCAATACAGCACAAAATAGAAATATGTGGCGTATAATTCATTACACTTTGTATTTCCTGTTACGTCTTAAGTCACTGTTTTACAAGAACTGCTTCACTTATGTGATGTTAGAAAAAATATAGTAATATACTCAAGCTGCTTTGATAACAGCGAAGACTGTGTCATATTTTCCATTTTCTCTCATTGGTATGTACAGAATAATAGGAACTATACTAGCTGAATACCCTCGAAACAATAAACGACTGTAACTGCCAGTTATCATGCACTGTGATAATACAGGATAACATTGATCGGGAAATTGTTGCCAGGCAGGCAGGCGCACATGTTGAAGATAATTCTCTGTATTTAGCTAGTCTGCTACCATATCTGTCTCTCTCAGGCAGACGGGCAGAGTGGTGAAGGGCGTCATCAACATGGGCTCATACAACTACCTGGGCTTTGCTGAGAATACCGGGGCTTGTGCCGATGCTGCCATTGAGGTCACAGAAAAGTATGGCGTTGGAGTGGCAAGCTCTCGCTGTGAGATGGGTGAGGAAAATGATGTATCATCGTCTAAGAGTGCTTTTATCATAAAATTGAGTGAATTCAAGATCAGATGGACCTCAGCTGGTGAACAGCTGTTCCCTCTTTTGTCCGTTGCTCTTTCTGCATATAACAGAGGCAGCAGGCTTCAATGGTTTTGAAGGAAAGGTTGAGTTTGAAATATAGTGAAGCATTGTGAGTTCAGTTCAGCACATAAGTTTGCTGCCTTCATAAGTTTGCGCACTACGCCCGCAACGGGTGTAGTGCGCAAACCTTCCTGCTCCGCTGCTTCTCCGAAACCCGTCTGAGGTCGTCCTTCGTCACAGTCGTCTTAAGCAAAAGTTCCGTGGTGTATTCAGCTTTGTTTACATCCTAGCTTGCAGTATTTCTTTCCTTACCCTAACTGGTACATTGCACCACACCTTGGCCTGCTGAGTAGAACAGTGTGACACCACATGTAGGACTGTGTATGGCAATGCATGCGTGTCCTTGTGCATGAGATAAACAAAGCAGGAACCGTCTCCTAGAAAAACAGCTCCGCTACTAGAGGGGGAAAAAGTGGACTGACCTCACTGTTTGTTTGTCAGGTATAAGGGGCCACTCAATCATTTGTCCCTTACTGCAGCTCTGCAAGTGAAGTTGTAGTTAAACTGAGATGATGTCGTTTCTAGGGAATCTGGACATCCACGAGGAGCTGGAGCAGTTGGCTGCCAGGTTCCTGGGTGTTGAGTCATCCCTGACTTTTGGAATGGGCTTTGCAACCAACTCCATGAACATTCCTGCTCTCACCGGGAAGGTATGGCATTTCATTCACTTCCTTTTATTTTGATGTCCCCAGAACATCCTGTTCCTCTTGAGTTGATTACTTTTTAACTTAGTGTTCTGTGTCTGTTTAGTCCCATTGTGCCCTGTATCCATACTGTAATTGTATGCAAGTGCCATTAACAGTTTTACTGTTATGGAAAAACACTGTTTCCTGTGTAATGTGAAAACAAGCTACATTTCCAGATGTACGGCCAAGTTAAAGAGTTCAGACTGTTCCACAACACACCAGCATCCGGCCAAAGCTTTCAAAACATCGGGAGTGCAGGGGTTGGGGATTGGCATTGGACACTTCCCATCCCCTGTTGTTCTCATTCCGACAAATCACACATGCCAGTCTTTACTTGCGTCCTTACTTGCCCTCTTCTTCCCCAGTCAATTTCGCTTCAACAGGAAGTAGATATCTGAGCTGACAGGCGTGTACCTCATGAGTCAAAGGACACATTTCCTGACAAAAAAAAAAGAGTAAAAACAAACCGGACAGTGAGAGAGGTTTACAGTAAGTATCTGAGTCACTGCTAGGGATGGTTATTGTTAGGGTGTTATCCATACTGCTACTCTTATTGATACTCCTTATGGGGTTGGTTCTTTATTGACAATCTTATATATTTTAAATATAACAATGTTGTGCGAGCAGCAAGAATGGTCACTATAACGCATGGCCCAATCGCAGTCTCCACTCTCACGGACTCGAGGACTTTGAGGCGCACTCCCGCAAAGTCCGTGAGGGTTCAGGGCTGTCCCACTGTCAAATCATCGAGTGTTTGAGTCTCTTGCAGACAGTTTGAGCCCTTTATGAACCCTTACCGTAAGTCAGCATAGGCTGCTGACTTTGCCTAAGGGAATTACCCACAAATCATTGCAATGTGACGGTAAACACGGGGTAACCAGTGGACGCATGGAGATGTAAAATAAAAGAAGGTAAACAAAGAGGACGGCTCACGTGTGTTCAGCCTGGAATATTAAATGTACACAGAAACATTAAGGGTTAAAGATGGAACAAAAAATTAACTTGAAATCAGAAGATATTTATTTATTTATCCATCAAATATTTGATTTTGTCATTGAAGCCGTTTTGACAAAAATGAGTAAATATATTATCTGAGGTTACCTCTCATCTTCTGAGGAAAGAGCCTGAAGACGCTCGAATCAGGGAGTAGAAAGTATGAAATAAATACACACAATTATACATCATATTTGTGGACGTTGTCAAAGTAACGTGAAATGTTGCAGCAAAGTGCTGTCCCGTTCCTATTTACACCATCTCAAGCCCTCACAGTCTCTCACACTCACCCACTTACCGGTTGAGGGTGGGTTGGGGTGTCCAACCAAACATTAAAAAGTATTGATAACCAACAACATTGGATCTTATCAATACTCCGGTCTTTAATAGATTAGCGCCATTTCATACTGGCTCTTACTGCACTTGTGACCAGGATTCCTGAATACTTCACTCCCTCACTGATACCTCCCATCCTTGTGTCCTGGGCTAGTTCTGTGTTGTGTAACAAGGCCATTTATTCACTGACCTGTCTGATTGTTGCGGTGTGTTGACTTTAGGACGTGGATAAGGTGTCAGCTGTATTTATGACATAATGAATCAAATATTTTATGATCAGTGCATGTGGATATCAAACTATACGAGAAGCTTCTACAAAGATCATAACATGAGTCTTCATTCATTGTTGGTAAAAGTCTACATACTTTTTGGGTTATGGGTCCATTTTATGTTGAAATGGGATCATCATTTAGAATGATCAAAAAGAATGATTAGGTAATATTTGCCAAACAAAAAAGAACCGCATATGACTTTTTCCTACTTTTCCGAGGGCAGAAACCATTTAGGGACCCTCTTATGTTAGTACATCTATTCATGGCACCATGTGTACTTCATCACAGAGTAGTAAAGGTGACTGTGAACAGCGTGGCCCCAACAAGCGCGGATCACTGGTCCCACTGCGGCGGTGTTCCACAGACCTCGGGTCTGGACTAGAAAGACACTGCTCAACACTGAACCCTCTTACATGTGAAATCCTGGGGTACTACAATTATGCAAGCAAAGCTTAAAAGACGGTTGAACTTGACTATTTCTGACTGAATAATGTTTGGCTTTTCTGCTGTCATTTTGTATAACCTTAGATCATCAGAAGTAGTTTTAAAAGAGTGTCTTTTCTTCTTGTTCTCAGGGTTGTCTTATTCTGAGTGACGAGCTGAATCACGCCTCTCTGGTGCTGGGTGCCCGCTTGTCTGGCGCCACAATTCGGGTCTTCAAACACAACAGTGGGTAACCTCTAATAATGAGCTCATTACTCAAGAGCAGTTGGATAGACTGGTGAATTAGAGTACACCCAGTGTCTGCAGTAACACTGCACACAGGGTTAAAGTGGCAACAGAGTCTCTTTCAACACTATGAGACAGGATTTAGCTCTAATCTGCTGTACTGAACAGGAGAGCAAATACATTTAACATGGGTGTGAGTTCCAGCAAGTTACTTCACTCCTGTTCTCGTCCTGTATTCCTACAGTTCTACATAACTTAACTACCACTTTGTGCTGTGATGTACGATATTGAATCACACATTGGTAGGTATGGTGTGATTTCAAATGTATTTCAATGTTTTTGTGGTGGGAGTGTCAGGACGAATACACACAGAGATCCTGACTTACTGTTATCCAAGCTCCCCCTGAACAACAGGAAACGGGTTGACTGCTAAGCAAACGCTGTCAATGCTTCGAAGGGCTGCTGTCATAAAGGATTGACACTCATCCATTAATTCAAACAAGCTCTCATATGACTTTAGGGGAATACAATGCTTCCTTATTTGCTTTGTACTGTAGACATGCAGAGCCTGGAGAAGCTGCTGAGAGATGCTATCGCTCACGGGCAGCCGAGAACCCACCGACCCTGGAAGAAAATTCTCATTGTGGTGGAGGGCATATACAGGTACACACACACACTCTCTCACACACACACACACACACACACGGTGCACTTCTACACACAAAAACACATGTGCTTCGTTGGACTAGAAAATGAAGTTAACTTAGCTAAGTGTTATTTCTGCCTTAATTGTTATTTCACCGTGTTTTTATACCACTGCTGTATCACATTGTTTACTGCCAATTACTTGACACCCACGCTTGTCTGGGTGAGGACTTATTCATATTTCTTTAGCTTGACTGGGAGTGCATGTGTCAACTTATTTGTGAGCACTTGTAAGCATGAAAACACTTTAATACAAAAAGTAATGAGTAGTATTTTGCGTTATCCTTCCGTGACATTGCCATTGGTGTGTTTGATGTGATGCCAGTAGTGGGAGTGTTGCATGTTTCAGACAGGCTGAGTAAGTCCATAGCTTTACAGTGACGCCATAATGTCTGAAAGGCTCTTTAAGCATAGCATGTTCTTTGCAGTGTACTTACCATAAATGCAATCAATCCTGTTGATCAATAGAGTTCTCAGAGAAACTTACTCAATGCACTGTACTAATGCAAAGTTAATGAAGTTTCATTTCCACTGGGATGTCCAAAGCAAAAGCTTCTACACCTGCACCTGCACATATTCATAAGTGAAGCCGTTGTCTACAGGATCATGTGTTCACACGCTCGCTCAATGACACAGCAGCTTTCTGGATTAGATTGTGTATTCTCCATCCAGGAGCTTTGGGCAGAATATTGATTCAAATGCACTGTTTGTGTATTAGTTCTAAGTGTGTCAGCACTCTAGATGAGTTGTAGGACCACTCTGAAATGTGTTCATTAGTTTCATTATTTCCTTGAAGTATGGAGGGGTCTATCGTGCGTCTACCAGAGGTGGTTGCTCTGAAGAAGCGCTACAAGGCGTATCTGTACCTGGATGAGGCCCACAGTATTGGGGCTCTGGGGCCTAACGGCAGAGGAGTGGTGGACTACTTCGGCCTGGATCCCAAAGATGTCGACATCATGATGGGAACATTTACCAAGAGCTTCGGTGCTGCTGGAGGATACATTGGAGGCAAAAAGGTTGGTGCTCTCTTGCACAGATAAAAGTAAGGCTGTGAGGTCAGACGGTGGAATATAAAGCCTACTGACTGCTGTAGCTGGAACACTTACTCATCCTCTTTAGGGACTGTAGCAATTTCACAACTTCTGAGGCCCAGCACGCAGTTTTGGTGTTACCGTTTACCAGTAATGGGAAATGTAGCTTTCCTTTCTACTGAAAAGGAATTAATTCAGTGTAAGCTTTTATTTTCAGTGAAAGTAGAGCTGCAAACAATGCTGCTTCAGTTGGCCGAGGTGAAGAAACATACAAATACAGAGCCAGCGTACGCGTAAAGATAAACAATGGACTTTAAAACGGAACACTCATCTTTTACAGTGTGAAATACTCTATGTAGTCATCATGCCCATCTGATGCTGCATTCATTTCAATATTCTTTCATTAACCCTCAATATTTCTATTCTAAAGCTGCTTATGTAATCCATTACATTATTTCCTGCATCAGAATGTAATAATGATAGTATTTTGTCAATGATTCTGTCTTGACCTGCATTAAAAACATAGTCTCACCATCACTATTCATTGGCTTTGGTAACAAACTTTGCATTGCTTGGATTTCATTGTCTAAAGCTAAAGTATTGTTGTCAGTACTGCTACGTTGGAGCAACGGTCTCTATTTACAATTTGTTCCTGTATCTTGTAACGGTCTTCTGTGTTGGCGCACTAACCAAACCAAATGTGTTGCGTTCCCATTATTAAATAAAAGTGACTTAAATGTGATTTCTCTGTCAGGAGCTGATCGCCTACCTGCGGTGCCACTCTCACAGCTCCCTGTACGCTACCTCCATTTCCCCTCCTGTGGCCCAGCAGATAATCACCTCTATGAAGATCATCATGGGAGTGGGCGGGACCACACTGGGTAGGTGCCAGGAAATGATACTAATCAAAAGGGCTTCTCTGTATTGGCAGCAGCATTGTGTAATGAGAAGAGAGTGCACTAAAGGCAGCTTAATCACTATCCGGTCCGAAGATAGAGGGGCATCCTCTTTTACATTGAGTACATTACAGAAGATATGCAGGAGCCTTTGGGTGGGAAAGACACAGAGCTAGTAGGAATGTCAATTTGATATTCACATTACATTACAGTTATTTAGCAGACGCTTTTATCCAAAGCGACTTACAATTCAGATTCTATCACACTATAGGCACAGCTACGGGAGCAATTTGGGGTTAAGTGTCTTGCTCAAGGACACTTCGACATGCGCCTAGCGGAGCCGGGGATCGAACCGCCGACCCTCTGATTGAAGGACGGCCCTGCTCTCCACTGAGTCACAGCCTTAGCTCAGCATGCCAAAATGAAGCTAGCACCTTTTTTGCCAATTTTTTTTCTTGCGGTTGCAGCAATTCTGAAATGTCCAAGATTTCTGAACCGCTCTTGTTTGGTCAGTCTGATTTGACATTTCAGTTGCACAGTTCCATCAATGACCACATGATGTCAGTATCAGCTTAAGTTTCAGACTAAATTCATTCCTGCAAACCAAACAAACAAAGGGCTGGCTGAGGGTAGTTACTGCAGCATTCAACTGGCATCAGTTTTGCCAGCTTTTGTATTCACTGCTTCATACTCGCTGTGCTTGTTCATCTTGGAACTGTTTCATTCCCAGCCAGGAGATAAAGGCTAAGATCTATCGCCAACTGGCAGTTCTTTACCAGTAAATACAGTTAGACGTGTGTGTGTCTGATTTCGTTTCACCCTCCAAACAGCCATGCTGCTACGCTGCGGTGCAGAACATGTGTGCATTCTACAGTATGCACTGTTCCCAGCTATGCTTTCACCGCACTCTTTGCAATTAATACGATTTCTTTGTTTTGAATGACCTTTGTGTTTTAAGATTGTGGGCATGGTTTCACACATACACACGATACATACCGAGGTGTGTGGGTGCGCAGCAAAGCAAGACTACGTAGCACAGCTGTAAACCTCAACGTCTTCACAATTTAAAGACTCCTCCGGAAAAACCCCAACACCTGAAATGGCTCGGTAAAGGGATGTCCAACCCCTTACCTGATGATGTCTGGTGATAAATTAGAAGGGTAATCATTGGTTGATGTCATGTGTTTTGTTGCTTTCCAGACTTTTCAAAATCAATCTGGATATTCCCAAAGACGTATTTGTGCTGGCAGTCTTAACAAGTGAGGGAAACCTGTAGATACTTGCCACCAAGGTTGCAACAGAACAACAGTTTTAATCAGCTTGTTCTCAGCAGTTGTAAATATAGTCTTCATTCATGGTGTTAAGCTACAGCTAGAGTAAAGTAAGGCAGGCTTTCCACCTGAAGACCTAATACATGTAAGTTAACCTACCATAGTAATTTCACTTCTGTCCATCAGCGTAGCAGAAATCAGCTTGATAAGAGATGTCTGCCCACATTCTTGAATATCCTTCTGTTTGTCTCTGTCCAGGTGCTGATCGCCTCAGACAGCTCTCAGAGAACACCACCTACTTCCGCAGGAAACTCCGCGAAATGGGCTTCATCATCTACGGCAACGATGACTCGCCTGTAATACCCATGATGCTCTATATGCCTGCCAAAATTGGGTATGATATTCTCCTACATTTAATGTTATTTCATATATTTTCGATGCTTTAAACATCAAGGATAATTAGGATGGCTAATCTCCCAAATGATCTTGAAAAGACATTAAGGCCCATGCTCTCATTTGAAAATGACTTTTCTCACCATTGTCCCTTTTCCAGATAGACTCTGAGTGTGTGGAGTTTCTCACATTCAGCAAAGTGAATCACATCATCAGTTACATTTTGCTTTGCCTAATGTTGCCGTTGCTTTTAAGGGCATTTGGTCGGGAGATGTTGAAGAGAAACATTGGCACAGTGGTTGTCGGCTTCCCAGCAACCCCCATCATCGAGTCGAGGGCTCGCTTCTGCGTGTCAGCTGCCCATACCAGAGAGATGCTTGACACAGTAAGTCATCCAACAATGTCCAAAACACTACATGGAAGACTGTATCACTACAAGGGACTGGCTGATGATGGGTGACATATTAATCAGCGGGTCTCTTACATTTTTTTCACCTCTCTCAGATGTCTTGCCATAAAAGGCCCGTCTTTACTCTAAAATGGTTTAGAAAGTTTCCACAAAACAACTTCAAAAGCGGCATTACAATAATTTTAAATGGTCATTAGCACATCGGCACAAACTGGAAAATGTCTCTAAGGATATTTGCATTAGCTCCACTGTCATCCCTTATATGCATCAGTAAGATGATCACCTCTTTCTTGATTGGAAGATGATTAAAACTACTTTATTGGACAATCTGGGCTCTGTTTTCATTGAATGCTGCCACTTCCAACACACAACTGCCTTTGCCAGACTTAATCTTATCCTCAACATGATCTAGGTTTCTTTAAATGCATGGGTGGTCTACCTACCTGCCTGACTGACACTTTTCTATGTACGAGTGTGTCTGTCTACATATTTAAAGTGAGAGTGTGCCTGTTGAATAATTTAGTCTCCAATATGTCCTTTATTATAAAGGAACTTCGAAGGCCAAGCTGCCTCCAAGTATTGCAGCGTGGCTCAGACGGAGACTTTTATTTGAGCTGCTCTGTCTCTCCAAAGACACTTCATTCATCTTACTGAGGAGCATGTCAGCACTGTGTGTAATAGTCCATCTAAAGGGCATCAGCCTGCCTTTGTAGAGCACTTTGAGGAGCCGCTTTTTCCGTCTTTGGAACAGTCAGCCCTCGCTATTTCTCAGAGCATGGAATCAGGAGGAAGGTAAATTGTTTCCAGGTGCCCTGCAGTGTTGCAATGCTGATGCAGCCTCTTGTGGAGAGACGTGCAGGAGTTTCTGTTCAATTTAGCTTTTAGAGCCCCTTCGTCTTTAACACTCTGACATGTTTAGTGAAAAATCCAAGTGTGATTAAGGCTCATCACTTCATTTAGCAGCTACAAATGCAACTCTTTGAAGTCATCTTGACCGTCTGTCTGCCTGTCTTTAAATTGTGATTGACATAAATAGTTTTTGGATTGAGACTAATGGCGTTCCTCCTCTTCTTTTGCCAGGCGTTGGAGGCCACAAACGAAGTGGGCGACCTGCTGCAGCTCAAATACTCCAGACGTGAACAGCCTCTTCCCTCGCTTGGGTGGATGGCCGAGGAGAGCGTGCTTCAAGACTGAGCAACATCCCCCCCCCACACACAGACACACACACACACATTTTCTTGTCTGATGTCCTTCATTCTCCTCTGAGCCAGTCTCTCTTGTCCACTTCACCATATCTCTTTCCATCAGTCTCCCGTGGACCAGACCTTCTGAAATGTGCACAGCAGCCCTGCTCTGTAGCCTGTGTGCCGTCTGTGCAGCGGACCCACATCTTTCTGAATGTCCCTTCAGTTTGTCCTAATTTATTGTGACTGCATCTGTTTCACATCAAGTCCCGTTCCTGTGTGCACATTGAATGTGGGTCTTATGTGTGCAATAATAACAACTTGGATTTTCTTTGTAGTTCAAACAACCTAGAGTGAAGTAGACTATTTTTGCCATGAGTTCCTACTCGTGCACTTGGAAAATCAGATCACAGCGCCGGCTATGATGAACACAGGACAACAATGATATATGTAAATATTATTTATCCCAAAGGTGGGTAGCATCCCAAACCTCAAATAGAGATACATTATTTCACAGGAGTAACATTAGCATATGTACTCCATATCTGATGGCTTTTTTCTAATCACTTTTACTTGAATGGAGTAGAGTACTGGGTTCTTTCCCTTACCAAAGGATGTATATGTATAGATATGTTTTCTACCTTTTCTCTTAAAATGCAAAGCAGATGTTCCTAACGAAAACATTTAACAGAGAATCCCAGGGAGCAAGACCAAGGAATATTTTTATTGCTTCTTTTCTAGAGATATTTTTCAGCCTTATTTACTGTTTACACCTGTGTCTTTAATATTTCTATCAGCTAATGTGCTACATCTGTGATTTGTTGTTGTTTTCGTAAGTCCTTCTTGCTTAAGTGCTTTCATGTGAATCAGTGTCGACCCCGATCTCTGAGCACGATGAAGCGCTGTAACTTAGATCTGTATGTATGACGATGGCGCTTCATGCTCATCTGATTTACAGGCCGCTTTATTGATTCAAATTGTCTTTGTCATCTTATTTTTGTCTGAAAGGCAGCTCCAAATGTGTCCCAGTGTGTTTTAACTGACCGTCTACGCGTCTTAACAGTGCCAGCACTACTGACGGGCATGTCCATGCACAGATGACGTAGTCACTGATATTTGCTTGATTTCTATGGGTATGCTTCAAATGTCGTTGTTTTTTCTAATGATTTATTGTCTTTGTACAGCTTCTGGAATAACATTCCATATCAACCTGCTTTCAGTGTCAATTGTTTTGTTTTGCTATTTTTGTCTGACTTTTCAGTCAAACATGGCTTACATGACACTGTAAATGAGATGTTCTTATGTGTGTTATGTTCTACTCAGTAGATGGGAACTGGAGTGGAGCCAGTCTGGCAATGCGACCATTCCTATAAATGTTCATCAAAGTTTAGAGTAGCTTTTGTTGATGTTTTCAGCATTTTAGCACAGCTTTTTAACTGTTCCATATTAACTGCATTGTTGTCTTTGAGTGAGTCATTCCAATATTGTTGGTTTTCTTCAACAAAAATGACTTTAGTAACGACTTTGTGATGCATTTGCGTTCAATAAATATAATATATAATAGGTGGAGCAGATGATTATGGTCTGGAATTGCACTCTTCAGAAATGTGCTCTCTGACCTAAGTCAAAGTTGGTCTCAAGCTGTCTGCAGTGTCTTAGGTCTCTGCATGTCTATGAGGCAGAATGTACATGTAACCGCACCGTGAAGAGAGATTACCAGAATGTTTGAGTTGCTTTGAGCTCTTTGATGTAATGTTACTGTTTCCCAGCCTGCTCACCACAAACACCTGCTAACTGACCTGCAGTGACCATTGGAAACCTGCTTATCAGTTGCTTTTGCCCTTGGAATTGTATTTGGGTTGAAGATAAACCACTGAGAGGAGTTTGTAAAGCTACGCTGTTTGTTGGCCGTGCTCTTGGAAACAGTGCTGCACAGATTAAATCACTTTCTTTGTATCAAGTATTTGGAATGAGTTTGTGTTTATTTACAGAAGGCACACACGGACTGTAGTCACAACTTAAAAGCTCGTGACAAACATGTTTGAAAGCCTTCTGACTCACGAGTCACTGACATCCTACCATTACACAGCATTCCACATCGGCCAGTCATTCACTCCAGTCTTAAAATAGTATTTTAATGAAATCCTATGCCAGCGGGATGAGATAATGACTTGTTTCCAGAGTTAAAAAAAATGGCAAAACAAGCCTAAAAAAGAACAAGTTGTAGGAACAAGTGAAATAGTTTCTCAACACATTGGTCGCGTATTTCTCTTTAATATGTGGTATTCAGATACGTGAGTATAGTCCACTTCATGTCCTGCTATGTAGCATACTGAAGGGTCTATGTAAAGTAAACCTTGTACACCCCCCCCCCCCCCCCCCACACACACACACACACAGCTGTGAGCAATAAGCTTCCCACCCCCAACTCCTCCAGCATCAACCGTCTGAATGCGTGCGTAAAAGGCGAGTTTACCGAAACCGGTTGGCTGGGCGGTGCACACGCATCCACTCGAACTCGTGGATGAACTTCAGCTGGATAATGGATTAACGCAGCAGACAGATAGCAAAAACGAACGGCATACTATTAACTCCAGATGCCAATGTATTGGAAGAAAACACCCACCCACGACGGAATGACTCAGTTTGAAGTAGTTGAATAAGCGAGCGTCGGTGCGGACGGAGAGATTCTGCGTGGGGTATTTAACTTCATTCTGGTACTTAAAGCTCTACCAACTGTGTTTTTATGGGGAAGAGAAGCGCTGAGCTCGACCCGCCATACGGACTGACGGTTGCTGCGCGAGGCGCTGGTACCAGATATGGATAGCGCGCGGGATACCTCTGGGCGCTGCTGCGCATCTTCATAAAGTGCGACACTTCGAGACTGACGACGCCGAAAACTTTATTTGTCCTGAGTCCAGGTTGCTGACAAACGGAGGACCAGGTGGACCCAACCAACACTCTCATTTAGGGAGAACAGTTTTAGAGAAACCTCCAAAGAACTTTACACATCCTCACAGGAAGCTTAGAAGTAGAGAACATGTGTCAAGAGGTCGCGAGGAGATGGCCCGCGCTGCTGCTGGCTGTGTCGCTGCTCCTCGTGGGTTCGGGGACCGGGTTTCCGACCAGACTCAAGAACCCTGCTCACAAGGTACCGTTCACATATTTGTTCAATATCGGCTTTTTGTCAAGTTTAGCAAGTTGCAGCAACAAGTTTCAAAAAGCAGCGAAGTCTTAAAATCACACCTGCCGCCAAAGAAAACTATTTTTTTCTCAAATACTTAGCTAAAGTTAGCTCGGTGGAGCATCTTTGCTAACTGTTGTAAAATGTCGATAGTCTAATTTTGTAGTCAGCTTTATTGCTTAATATCATATCTTCATTCACGTCCTACCTTTTATTTCAATGCTTTGGCAACTTTGAATGCCAATAAAGTCACTAAATTATACAAATATCACAAAACTAATACTAAAATCATCAAAAATTGTGATGTGTTTGAAAATAAACCGAATTGCCATACTCATATTGAATAATGTCATTAATAAGTATTGGGTACGACACACTCTAGAATCAGGTGCCTTTAGGCATTTAGAAAAATATTACGAGTTATTAATTTGTAATTTCCAACACATTCTATGTTTATTTGCTCGTCTTTTTATAAAAATGTGAATGTCATAGAAGTGGACCTTCTGTTTCCATCACATGATTGAATGAATGAAGTGATGTGAAAGGACAGAATCTCTCCTCTTCACTGGTACACTGTGGGCTGTGTCTATGGGAATGTTGATGTTACACACAGACATATTTGGATATCAAAGCCTTTTAGTGTGTGTTTGGGTCAGAGTTCAGCTTTTGCCTTTGAACTCTCCTTCTTGTGTGGCCTCCCATAGATTCCCTATTGGGACTCTCTCATCATCTGTCTGACTGATGTCAAAGCAGAACTAGGGAGGGAGGAGGAGAAGGAAATGATTAGTGAGAAGAAGAAGAAATCTCCCTGTGGCTGTGTGACTGTGTGGCTGTTCATTTCCTTCACCAAAAGGCTGCCGTTGGTGACTCTGTGCCCTGGCCTGTGACCTGCTGTAAGCGTTGGATGGAGAGGAGAGATTAGCAGAGGAAGAGAGGAGGAGGTGCCCAGTAATGAGATGCTTATGTAACCAGAATAAGGCGAGCCCTCGGCGTCTCTCACACTGGTGCTCGGGTCAAGTGTCATTCATCTGATTGTTTACATTGGCTCTTTTTTGTGTTAATGTGGAATTTCCTGTTTTTGGTTTTACCCCCATCCCTCAGTGAAGAAGAAAAGGAGGGGGGGGGGGGTTTGTGTTGAAGTGGCCTCTTTTCTAAAACTCGGGACCTGTTTGCCCTGACTGTTTTGTACCCCCACTTTCCACCCCGACCTCCACAACCTCACCCTGATTCCACCAGGCATGCATTTGTTGTCCCGTTTCCATTTGCTAAAGATGGCGATCAAAGAGCGTGCATAGTTTCTTGTTCTTGGGTAATGGTTTGGAAACAGCCAAGTGCAGAGGCCTTTGATATCTGCGGGCACATAAATCAGGGCTGCCACACCGCCTGACCGCATTCCGTCGCTGCTCCTCACCTCGGCCCCTGCTGCCCCCATCCCGTCTCCCTGACCTGAATGTGTGTCACCATCAGCAGTAGCTATGACAGTAGCTCAAAATGGAACCAGCCTTTTCAGTTTAGTAAGAGGAGGACACAGTGCATGCAACTAATGTTTGTCTAAGAGAGAAACAGCCTCCAGACCAGACAGAGGTCCCCCACTGCATCCAGATAGTCTCACTCTTAAACACACTGCATGCCATCAGCCGTCAGCCTTTGATTAGAAGCGCCCCACTACAGAGAGGAGAGCAGGATCAGAGAGAACGAGGGGGAGGAAGAGAGGAGGAGAGTGATATACAGGGCAAAGAATACAGGATCCAGATGTGTAACAAGACGCGATGAGGAGGGTGTGAAAGTATGTGACTCTGGACCCTCTGTGTCTGTGGGTGTGGAGGTGGAGGAGCATGTGTGTGAATTGGTGTGTAATGTGAATATTGTCACTGCTGGTCAGATTTGACAGTGATTCACTCATGCTGCTAATAACAGGCCAGTGACACGGTCAAATGGAGCATCATTTTATTCTCCAATAACATCTGATATGAGACCAGATGTTTGGGTATTTAACGCTTGCATTTTGTCCATCAGTTAATGGATTAATGGCTTCAGCTCTACGAACATCATATCCAGGGCTGAAGAATATCCAGTGGCTAAGATGACAGAGACAAAGGCTGAACATGCTACTTGTCATCACCAGTTTACAGATATCTGGGGAGGGGGCCAACTTCTCTTCATCCATCATTTATCATGCTTGACGGGCTTCTCCTCTAAACAGGCACATGCTTGAGTTTGACCGACCACATAACCTCTTTATGGGACAATCACAGGCCGTCAGTGAAAAGTACGCTCTGTTCTAGAGGCAATAAGTATAAATCATCAACCATTGGGTCATTGATTCAGACAACTCTTCTCCTCTTTAGCCCTCCAACTGCAACTGGTTTGTTCTGAGCAGACCACAAACTGGCTCATGTCAAAACTCAAGGTCCATCCAATCCTGTGTTTGAGCCAATTTAGCATATTCAGGACAATATAGACAGACCAGGCTTCTTTACAGGCATGGCTTTTGTGTTTTACCAGTATCGGGTATGAATAGATATGCGTCTCATTATGAAACACTGGAGAATGAAACCAAAGAAAAATCCATTTTCAGTGACTATAGTCCAGATACAGTACACAGATCTACAATTCCCCGCCGTTATAATGTCACCATTAATCCCCATAAATCTCAGAGATCAACATGTCTTCCTGCTGGGCTCAGTAACTGGAAAACCTGAAAGGTCAAATGAAGTGGCGGCCATAGTGGCGGCGGCACGGCAGGTTCAGACACGCTCGCAGCAGCCCAGGGGTCCCACGCCTCCCAGGCCCTCTCATTAAAGCTAAAAGAGGAGCTCTCTGGCACAGGCCCCTCTTTGTCCACAGACTGTTGTGGGAAAAAAAGAAAAGAATGAAATGAACGAAGGCTGGTTGGTCACTTGGCTGGTTAGTTGGATGCCTCGGGGGCTCTGTGGAATTACTGACCAAGCTACAATGTGGTCGATGGTTTAAAGGCTTATTCCTGGAGACAGAGCACTAATTGTTTTTCATCAATGAGTCACTATAGATATAGGTCTTTATTTGCATCATTAGCCCTGACGTAGCCACTGGCTTATGTTATTGTTTCTGGTCCAGATAAAGTCTTCATCTTGTGTCTCTACTCGTTCTTTCAGGCTCATGGCCACCCGATTCACAGCGGTGGGGTCCAATATGTGCCTGAGGCTTTGGAGCAGCAGAACCAAGTCCAGAGTCTCCTATCTGAGCCCCACAGCCACCAGAGGAGGTGGTCCCACCCCCAGCACCGCTCCGTTGGTGTTCTTCCACAGCCCGAGCCTGAGGAGGAGACCAAACCCTTCATCCTCGACCTCAAGAACTTTCCAGACCTGGCCAATGCTGACATCAACTCACAGAACCCCAACATACAGGTGAGTCTCAGACAGGCTTATATATGAAACAGGTGCAGTGCCCGTTCGGGACATGCCCGTTTGGAACAAGGCGTATTGCATGGCCCTCAGAAGGGCTCATCGTAGGGCTGTCGGGAGCCGCTCATTGCGCGTTGACTCCAGGGAAGTGAAGAAGAGTTTGGTTGTAACGTTAGTGTATCCATCTTTCAGCAGCAACGTGAAATGAATGAGTGAATGAGTGAATAAAGGCCCGACGACAGAGCCCTGAAGCCCTGCTGCACAACATTTATTAAAAGGTAAAAAGATGATGGTTCAATTGAAAATGACGTAAAAACGATGCAGATGTCTATACTGTAGATTCCTCTGGGCCCACAGAGTCCAGGAGAAAATCATTTTGTTTTTGAGACTTATGGTTACAGGTTACAGGGGTGTATTGCTGGGGACTCTCCCACAAAGTGTGAAGTAGTAGATGCTCCATTGTTAGCCTTTTGTTGAGTTAAGTAATCTATTTTCCTTATCATTTGTGTAACTTTCAGTCTAAGCTTAGTGACCCGGCTGCATATTATTTTGCTATTATTGAATTAAAGGCTCTGTCGTCATAGCTGTGAGCCATTGAGTCCTCATCTTCTAAATGTACCCAAAACGTTCAAAAGTGATCAGAATGTGGTTAGAGGGACATGAGGATGTCTCCATCAAGTAGAGAAACCGATGTCATGCCTGATCATGTAGCAAAATCTGACTCAAAGATATATTCAACTAAGACGAATGAACTATTAGTTCATTCCTAACTGTGAAATTGAGTTCACAACAGAAGAAAAGGATTTCCGCTGGAGTCTCCCTGTTGCTGGTCTTCACATCAGCTGAAGTGGGCCCTTGGAAGTACTGTAACATCGAGGATGAGTCAAATTGAGCTAATGAGAGGTAGTTATCCAGAATAAATGCTCATATTCGCTCCCTGAGCGGATCGCTTGGTTGGCTGAATACTCATGCTCACGTCTGGCTGGCTGACTTAGATCAGTGGGTTCGCTTGCTAAAAAACTTCTCAGACGATTTGAGTTGTAACTCAAAAGTATTGGAGGTACTTTTCGTTTTTTATGACACATTATGGCAAAATCACAGTCAACGCGGAAATACTGGACAGTTCAATGGCTTGTTGTGTCATTGTCTCCTACTCACCGTTATTAAGTCATTTCTAAGTTTGGTTTGCTAGTTTAGACTAATCAGAGAGAGTTGTTAAGCAAATATTGATGCTGTCCAAGATCAGATCAGTGACACACAGACTTCAGATTGATTCTATTTCTGCGTAGGTAACCATTGAGGTGGTGGACGACCCTCAGATGGAGGTAGAGATGGACCTCGCCAAGGAGAAAGACTGGCTACCTTCTTCTTCCTCCTCACCCTCCTCCACAGTGGATTGGCTCGGAGGCAAAAAGCTTTTCTGGCCTCTTTTTTGGAGTTACACCGACAGCGATTCCAGCGAGGACAGCAACAGCCGGTCAGGCATGGAGGAAACTGGCGAGGAAGAGGAGGAGGAGGATTACTCCCTGGATTACGGTAGTGAAGAGCCATTACCCAGCGGAGTGGGCGGGGACTGGGATACACGTTGGAACGAAGGCTGGGATCCAATGCAGAGCTACTATGGTAAGGTTTGCCAAGTGGTACGCTGGCTGTCTGCTGGTGCAGCCACACAGCTCTTTTAGATATGACTTCATCACAATGATTATGGCTTTTAGAAAAGGACCAAAATGTATCCTGTGAGTTTTACCAAAGAAGGGGAATGCAAAAGGGGAAAGTATGGAAATACAGTTACTGAATTTATCATATGAAAAAAGAGATGGAAATATCTGGAAGGAGAGAAAGAGAGACAGAGAAGTACAGAGTGGCTCAGGAAGGCTGCATGATAACTTCACAGTCAGAGAGAAGCAAGCGATGCCAGCAGGCAGCATAAGCATTGGACCATCAGGACATTGTGGGTAATGCGTACTTTGAAGTGGACACTGGTCGTGCTGGGTAGAGGCCTGCCTTTTGAAGATGGGTCCGATGCGCTCGCTAATGGCAGCGTGAGGCCGCCACTGTTCCCTGGGACAAAGCAGCCCTCTGCCTGTGGACAATTAGGGGGCAGATTTGGAACACAGAATGACGGGCCATTCGGTCGGCCCTTTTCATCCTTCCCCGGGACCCCAAGGCCCCCCCCCCCCCCCCAGACCCTGGCGGCCCTCACTGCCGTCTGCAGCTCAGCCTTTAGAGCCAGTTCAAGAATTCCGGGGGGCTTTCAGGGCTCTGCACAACTTTTACAGCTCTTTTCCCCCCTCTTAATTCTGCCTTCCTCTGGTGGGAAAACATGTTGTGTCTCAGCCTGCACAGACCACGTATTCATTGGTAAATACAGTAAATAATTAGGGAGAAAGAGAAAGGTGTACATAGTGAATGAAAGGGAGAGAAGAGGACGAAGAGAAAGAACGGGCAAGGCAGTGTGTGATTCCTACTGTAGATCAGAGAGCAGTCATGGGCTCACCACAGCCGGAGGCTTCATTCTTCAAAGATATTTCACATAAATACAAATCTGTGCATGATCGCTCTATTTGTTTTCAACGGTTGTTGTTGCACTCACTTCTACTGTTGTGTTGTCATCTCAAAATGTGCTAGCAGGTGGCTAGTTTGGGCTAGTTTTTACTCTTCATACCAATATATAGATTTGAACTGTTGTACATTGGTGTTCCCCAAGGTTCAATACTGGGGCCTCTTCTGTTCAACATCTACATGCTTCCACTAGCTCAGATTATGGAAAGCAACAAAGTGTGTTATCATAATTATGCAGACGACTCACAAATCTACATAACTATGTCACCAGGGGACTATAATCCCATACAAGGGCTGGGTAACTGCATTGAACAAACCAACAACTGGATGTGCCAGAATTTTCTTCAATTAAACAAAGATAAAACAGAAGTAATTGTTTTTGGTACCAATGACGAACAATTGAAAATCACCGCTCAGCTTCAATCACTGATGTTAAAACCCACAAACCAAGCCAGATATCTAGGTGTAGTTATGGATTCAGACCTCAACCTGAACAGCCATATCAAGACAATTACAAAATCAGCCTACTATCACCTGAAGACTATATCAAGGATTTGAGGACTTATGTCTCAACAGGATTTGGAAAAACTTGTCCACGCATTTATCTTCAGCAGACTGGACTACTGTAACGGTGTGTTTACAGGTCTCTGTAAAAAGTCTGTCAGAAAGCTGCAGCTGATTCAGAACGCTGCAGCTCGAGTCCTCACTAAGACCAGGAGGGTGGATCACATCACTCCAGTTCTGAGGTCTTTGCACTGGCTTCCTGTCCAACAAAGAATTGACTTTAAAATCCTGCTGTTGGTTTACAAAGCACTGAATGGTTTAGGGCCAAAATACATCTCTGATCTGCTGCTACCTTATGAACCATCCCGACCCCTCAGGTCGTCTGGGACCGGTCTACTTACTGTTCCCAGAGTCAGAACTAAACATGGAGAAGCAGCGTTCAGTTTTTCTGCTCCACATATCTGGAACAAAGTCCCAGAAAGCTGCAGGTCTGCTGAGACCCTCAGCTCATTTAAATCAAGATTGAAGACCTTTCTGTTTGCTGCTGCCTTTAATTGAACCACATTCAATGAATATATGAATCAATTTCCTGCATTTCTGCATTTTACTACTGTATTTTATTTCTTACACTGTTCTTAATTGCTGTTAAATCTCCTTTTCTTTTGCCTTATGTTTTGATGCTTTTAATGATTTTAAAAGGACTGCACAATATATCGCCATTTCCTCCGGGACCGAGTTCGTGCAAGGCATACACTATAAAACGCAGATCGGCAGAGATCTTTTCCAGACGTGGTTTGTGTGCGAGTAATTGCAAAATTGCGGCAGTATATAGTTGATTGCGTGCAGCGTAATGTCTCAGGGAGACATCGATTCAAATTTAGAAAGTGCACAATATGTCGCCATTTCCTCCGGGACCGAGTTCCTGCAAGGCGTACACTATAAAACGCAGATCGGCAGAGATCTTTTCCAGACGTGGTTTGTGTGCGAGTAATTGCAGAATTGCGGCAGTGTATTGTTGATTGCGTGCAGCGCAATGTCTCAGGGAGACATCGATTATTGTTTCAATGTATGTTTTAAATCTCCTTTACTTTTGCCTTTATGCTTTTAATGGTTTCATGTGAAGCACTTTGAATTACCTTGTTGTTGAAATGTGCTATACAAATAAACTAGCCTTGCCTTGCCTTACATGTAGTCAAGCCAGCAAAAGGCAACAATGCCTATTAAGTGGTCACATCTAAAGACTCTGAACATAAATCAAAGATGTCTGCCTCGGCTCCTTCTGTAATTAAGACTCTCTTGAGACCTCGTTCCCGTATGGCCACATGGCGAGTTGGCAGCGCCCACAAAGTCAAATTGGGTGCTCGCTACACCCAAGCTGGTATTTCTGCACCCACCTCGCCTTTAATCAAGAATGACTTGTTTTCAGTGTTATTAACACCACAAGGAAACATGGTGCAGAGGCGGACAGCCGCAGCACAGCTTCTCTCTCTAATTTGACTGAGGCCTTCTTAAAAAGAATCTGGGTTTGCATGGGAAAGGCTGGACCAGGAGAGAATTGTCATTCATATGGAATGAGACAGTCCAGCCCTGGATGAGACTGTTGAAGTACATGCTGAGGTCTCTTTAACACAAACCTGTACGGTGTTTTGTTGTATGTGTTTTTTGAAATAGTTTCTTATCAGTTTGTTCAATACAGTACATGTCTGTATTGTAATCTGTGCCAGGAAGCATGATGGAGAGCTCCTGTAACTACATTGAATTCCATGCTTTCCTTTTGTATTCCTCTCATTATCTCTCTGATATGTAAATGATATTGTGCTTAGTAGAATGTTTTTGTTTTGCTTCAGTTTGTGGCACCGACAGTGTTTGCATTTTGTTTTTCTTTCCACAGAGAAGGAGACAGATGAGTGGACTCCCTGGTCTCCGTGTTCAGTGACATGTGGAAACGGTGAGAGGACGAGGACTAAATCCTGTGGCTACTCCTGCACTCTCACAGAAGCCTCCAAGTGTGACCTGGAGCCTTGTCCTGGTGAGAATATATTTCCCTTTCAATAGAGAAACAATAAACCAAAGCCAGAGTATTTACATATTTACCTTCTACTTTCCCAGCTGTTTCTTTAATCTACAGCTGATGTATCACTCTTCTCTGTAGGTGATGTCAACACTGTGGTAGAGCCTTTCCCCTTTGAGATGGAGAATGGCACAGAGCCATTTGGTACAGGTGAGTTTTTCTAATGGGAAGTTCTCCTGACCATCTGTCATTAGCTGAAAGGGTCGCACCATATTTTAACCCATTAACTGCAAGCTGTTTATACTGTACAGTCCACAATTTACAATCAAAGCCAGTCAGATATATACTGTTGTTGTAGTTACCTCTTTGGCTGATGGATTATGGGGGTCACTAATAGGCGGACCGCAGTCCGGACCCTGTTCCTCATGGACCTATAACCAATCGATAATTGAGAATTATTACATTTTTACGGAGCGCTTCTATTTTAACAGCCTTTACAGCACTCTTCAGCGGTCCAGAAAACATACCAACCAATTGTATGCGTTGTAAATCACATCACGTGATGCTACTCAGCCAATCACATATGGGTGTTCAGATAAGCATGTGATATACACACACAGCAGAGAGACGGGACAAGAGACCAATAGTCGGAGAAGTACGTGAGTCAGACATTCTCCAAAAACAGAAAAGTGGACAGAGAGACCAGAGCCTTTGACCACGGATGGACAGACTGTTATATGGACACTTTAAAACCAGTCTGTCTCGTGTTCAGAGTGGTGATTATTAAAAGCAGTAATGTGAAGCGCCAAAGACGAAGAACAAATCCTTTGAGCAAACGTACCCACTCACATCTGCAATAAAGGCACAGAGAATATACAATCTAAGAGCCCAATATGATCAGAATCATAACACGTTAACTCACTGACCAACAATGATGTTAACAGTGTTGGGAACCAATAACCAATAACCAATAACCAAACTATAAACTAAGTCTCATAATTAGTGTTCACTCACAATGTCAACAGTGAAAGTAATATTACACATTCAGAGTGAAAGTGAAGGTGTTGAGTACGAGCACAGACCACATATCAGCTGTAATCACAATACACATGCACAAAGTAATCACAGACAGCTGCTCCTTACAGCATAACAGACTTCATTAAGTTCCAGTAATAATGATCTGGTCAACTAATATCTAACACGAACAACAAATATACATCTATGAGCACGCTATCTAAAATCAACAACATCTGTGGTGAGAGAGAGTGTGTGTGTGAGCATGCATGTAGGTGTGTGTGTGGGGGGAAGAAGCCAGAAACTGCTCAGACAATGGGCTACGTCATCTAAAACGTGGCACGGCACGTGGGACTACAAGTGGAGGGGTAGTTCCACTCGTGACCATGCCGCGCGAAACAATAGACATCTCGTTATCTCCACGTGTCTGAGGTAGTTAGCTCAACTATATGTGTGTGTGTGTGGGTTAGTAGAAGAAGAGAGAAAGCAAACAAAACAAGAAATCCTCACCACCGATAAAGTACGAAAATCATGATTCTACCACACAGAAGTTTGGCTGACGAAGTTTCATTCGTGATCCTGATTACTTTTACTTATAAAGCAACGACTTCCCACTCACTCGCGGTGACTGATCTATTACACCACGGTTGCAGCAGTATGAAATACACAGTCATTTCTACATTAACGATCTTGGTCGTTAATCTCGGCCATTATTGAGCATACACAACAGACCTAGGGTTTTCTTTTAAAAACAGCAATGTTGTGTTTCCGTGCTTCCTTACCCTGACAGAGGGAAGAGCAATGTTTATACCAGGTGTCCCTGGTTATGTTATAAACTCTGAGACTTCCGGTCACAGAGTTTATAACATAACCAGGGAAGTCCCGCCTCGGCATCCCAGGCCTCGTCCAATGAGAGCAGTGCTGAGTTTTGGTCAACCGAAACTCAGGATTCACAGGATTCTTGGGGGGTTTGGTGTTTTATCAACCCAGATCAGGCTTTTGGCTAAACAAGCTGGCCGAGGTACATGGTCAGCCCCAACAACAGAGAGGATAGAGCTGAGACAAGTGGTTTAATAACCACAGCTAAAGTCCCTGCTCACACATTTATCATTTTAGAAGATGAGAAGAATATAACATCGTGGCTCTTTGGGTTGATCACTTCACACCTGAATGAACTGAACTCAAAGCTGCAGGACAAAGACAATTCACTTAAATACATTTTTCAAAAGCTTTCTGTTATGTATTACATTTTTTTATCCAGTCCTTATTTTACTTGAAAGGAGAAAAGAACATGTATTTATTATTAGAGCATTTATTATTTATAAGTCATCCAGTATTTGAATTTGAAATCTGACAATAAATATTGTTGAGATAACATTCAATTGAACTTTCTTTATTTCATCACTTTGTCAGTTGTTGACTACATACAGATGTTAATATAACTGCGAGGCTACTTCAATATATATATATGGGACTAAATGATAACGCCAGTTAGACATTGTTGTGATGATCTGAACCTTTGCATGAGGAAATTCTCTCTAAATGGATGATGGTAACATGCCCCTGATATGCTGTCACAGGGGAATGTAGCACTAGTGTGGAGCAGTGCAGCACTGTAACATAGATGTTTGTAGATGCCAGACATTGGATCCAAACTTGACTACTCAGTGGCCTCTGTTAGTGCGACCATGAACAACTGCAACAAACTATTGCTGTCCTCTTTCCAATAGATGTGGACAGCTGTGAGAAGTGGCTCAACTGTAAGAGCGAGTTCCTCCAGAGGTACCTCCACCAGATGTTGTCTGAGCTGCCCAGCTGCCCCTGCTCCTTCCCCTCTGAAGTGGCGTACACTGTGGTCAGTGTCCACGATGAGAACCACGGTCGACAGTTCCGCTGGCGTGACGCCAGCAGCCCCAAGGAGCGCCTGGACATCTACAAGCCGTCAGCGCGTAGCTGCATCCGCTCAGCACTCTCCGGCGACTCATCTACTCTCGCAGCGCAGCACTGTTGTTATGGTGATCGTGGCCGGCTGATCACGCGTGGGAAAGGCGCAGGAATGCCTAACCTGATCAGCACTGAGTTTTCACCTGAGCTGCACTTTAAAGTTGACGTGCTGCCTTGGATTCTCTGCAAGGGAGACTGGAGTCGCTTCCATGCTGTGCGGCCACCAAATAATGGATTGAGCTGCCCAGAAAACCCCCATGAAGACGTGTTCATGAATGAACTGGAAGAGGCCAGGGAGTACTGAGGGACCACAGCCAAAACTACCACTTCACTCAGAGAGTCAGAGGGCCCAATCCTAATTTGAGAGGAGACTGTCTTCTTTAAAAGTCATGAAATGTTACATCTGAACCATCATGCATTAACCGAGCACTGACGCAGAGGAAATGCGTGTCCTGATATCAGGCTACGCTGAACTGAACTGAATTACAAGAATGGAAAGAAATACAGTGTTCTCCCATCGCTTGCCAACCTGTTTCACATCTGACATAACAACAAGGTCTCTCTCTTTATATTCACACTCTCCTGGGTGCGTGTTAGCATGATGTCTACATACTGGCTTTTTGATGATGATTGACAATAGCAACATATGGTAAACATCCAGATAATGCTTCTCGTAGGCTTTACATTAGAAAACCAATAAATGTGGGCTGGTTATATTGATGAAGCAAACACGTGTATGGGAAGAGTCCAACAGAAGAATATCCCAATTATGCTGCTACAATATCAAATCCTTCAGGTTTTACAAATGTATTAACAAAACAGGACATTGGGAAACCCAAAAGATGCCACCTGCAGTACCAGTAATCTACATTTCAGCCATTCTTTTGGGACACAAAAAAAGTAGTAATGTTAGAAGAATTTAAGACCTCACAGAGATGTAAGCTACAAGGATTAGAAACATTGTGCTGTCTGCTGAGAGTGATGAGAATATCCCATTAGCAGTAATGTTACTGGAACAGCACATTTGATTGAAAATGTTTTGTCACACAGATTGATTTCATATGTTTCCTCATATTTTAACAACCAGGAAGATGTATGATCTGGGTGCCAAAGAGTTAAAAATCAGACTTGTGTAAATCCAGCTCCCAAATCTCTATGGTGCAAATGTAGGAAACATTCTGTTCTACAGTGAGTGGATTGTGCTCATAGATCTCTACAATGTTCTCAGGGGGGCTAACTGACCATGATAAACACATTTGTTACATTACAGTCATTTAGCAGACGCTTTTTTATCCAAAGCGACTTACAATTCAGATCCTATCACATTCACACACCGTAGGCACAGCTATGGGAGACATTCGTTCATTTACCTCGGCAGCCGAGCACTATTGGAACTAGTACAAAGTGTTTTGGGAGGAAGATTAGGAGAAGCGTATCGGATGTCTAATCCTGATTGTAATTGATGAACAGATAATGCTTTTTGTGCAGTTTCAAATATAAGTTTGAACCCTTAGAACTGAATAGTTGATGCATTGTGTGTGGTAGGAAGATGCCATTGACACTTAAACTGTTTGCTTAGGGTCCTTGGGTTTATGAACATAACTTGATTGGATAGAAAGGACAGTCCTACTTCAATAATAAACCCTGAGAGGTCATGCAGTTGGAGCTTTTACCCTCGAGGGCAGGGTAAGGAAACAGGGTAAGGAAATACCTCATAAGGTGCAAAGGATTGAAAAAATATGTTGAGCATAATTAGAATAGTTTTTAGCATTGCAGCAGTAGCCGTGTTAACACTGCACCTCACACAGTGGCGGTGTTGTTAATCGTACGTACATTAAATACCTTCAAACTTCAGGACTGCACTTTCTATCCAGTCTTATTCGACGGATGTTCACTCCAAACGTTTTTCAGGAATTCTGCCTCCAGATGTGTACAACACATTTACATTTTGGAATCACCGATCATTAAAAAGGAAGGCACTTTATTTAAGATATATATATATATATACACAAAAGATTTATCGAAATCACGACTCATGTTGGCCATTTGTTGATGACAGTGTTATTGTGAAGGGAAACGTGTCAGAAATACTGCATTGTGCTATGAAGGTGCACATATCAAGTGTTCTGTTGAGGAAAGCATGATCTTGTTGTGATTTCTGAATCTAGTATTACATGGTGTTGTACAGTATTTATTTGTCTGTTCTCTTTTTTAAGTTTGCTGAAGCTTTGAAATGTCTCTCTACTCAACATGGTGCACTAATCTGACGCAGAAATGAAGGCACCCATTATCAAAAGGGAAACCACTTGTCACATATCACTTCATACAGCAACATCAAGTGTCTTTTTCGTTCTACTTTGTACTGCAGTGCTTCATGAATGTGTTGTTGCAATTATGCTGAAGAAATATATAAAGACCTTGCATTCATCATCTGACTCTTTAATGTGCCGTTTCTTTTTCCACACTTTGGATACTGTGTTGTGGAGCCAAGCATAGCATAGCACTGGAGAGCAACATTCCTTAAAACTCAACTGAGTAGTTCTTTTATTGACTGACATAGCAAACTTTTCCGTACCTTTCCTCTCCAACAAGACAGGTACAGTGCAGCAAGCGTTCCCTTTCGGAGCAAACATGTCACTTCCTTCTTTGCAGCAACAGGCTAAATATTAAGACATCCATTGGGAGCTACTGTACCAAGACCTGCCAGAAATGAAGTGTGACAGAGCGTTCAGGCTTCTGTTTCCGGTAGGCCGACCACAAATGTTTGAATCCTCCATATCAGGATTTTAGCAAAGAATAGATTCACGTTCAAAGGCCAGTTTGACATTTTGGGAAATATGCTTATTTTCTCTCGTGCCGAGAGCTAGATATAAAGATTCATACCACTCTCATGACTGTACGGTGAATATGAAGCTACAGCGAGCAGACAGTTAGCTTAGCACATCCTAAGGTAACAAAATCTGCCTTCCAGCTCCTCTGGTTCCTGAATTGAATCAATGTGAGGATGATACATAGATCGCATTTTTTCAACTGGTCCAGTTGAGTACTCTACCCACCCCGTCTACCTTGGAGTAACCCTGGATCTTACTCTCTCCTTGGAGCACATCAACAATACAAAATCCAAAGTCGGTTCCCGAAACAACATTCTACGGAAACTGACCAACTCCAAATGGGGAGCCACAGCACAAGATGTACTGCTCTGGCCCTGTGCTATTCCTCTGTGGAATATGCATGTCCTGTTTGGGAGAGGTCAACCCATGCCAAGAAACTTGACCCAGCACTGGACAACACCTGCCGCCTGATCACTGGCTGCTTGAAACCCACCAACACAAGCAACCGTCACCTCCTCGCTGGCATTGCCCCTGCTGATATTAAACAGGAAGTTGCCAGCCAAGTCGAGAAAACTAAATCTACTCGTGATGAACACCATCTCCTCCATGGATGTCACCCCCGGCCCAACAGCTAAAGTCAAGAAGAAGCTTCCTCAGCCATGTCCAGCCCCGAACAAAGTCTCGGGAAGAAACCAGAATCCAACTCTGGAGGGAAAAGCTTGAGAATGACCCTCCTCCATCTGTCATGGGAATACCCCCCACTGAAAACCTTCCCCCTGGCCCAGAAGCCCCATGGGCTCAATGGTAAACACTAAACCGCCTGAGAACGAGAACGGGACGATCAACAGCTGCTCTGGTCAGATGGGGCTACAAGGCTGGCCCAACCAGCTGTGACTGTGGAGAAGCAGACCATACTATGGAGCACTGCCTTGTCTGCCCTTCACTACCCAACCCGCAACTCAAAAGACCTTGCCGTGTTCAATAACAATGCAAAGGACTGAGTAAAGAAATGGGAAACTGTCATATAACCATTACGCTTCAGTGAAACGAAAAGAAGAACTGGTCCGGTTTGCAAACGCAAAATTCCCCAGGCCATGTTGCCAGATCAGATTGCCAGTTTTTCAGCCAATCGCGAATGAAAACTAGGCCAATTAAGAAAAGCCTGAAACCCATAAAACCATTACATGTGCAATAGAAAACACATCATACGCATACAAAGCTTCATATCCACATTAAATGACCAAAAGATCACTGTATAGATAAACAGGCTGTCGCAACCCACAAACAGTGCAAATGTCATTGATGACGTCAATTTAAGTAGGTCCTCAGTTATCCCTTAAGAACAATTGAATACAACTCGCGTCAATCAAATATTTTTCTAATTAAAAGAGTTAATAATATGAGTGAGTGTTATTGTTATAATATATTGTTTGGAGCCCAACGGTATTTTCCCAGCTCAATTTAATCAAGAGCAGCCCATTTGGACAGAAAACCAAATCAAACCAAACCTGGACACACTGGCTCCAGGTTTGGTTTGATTTGGTTTGGTCCAACTCAGTGGCGGCTGGTCAATAGAGGGCCATGGGGCATGGCCCCACCATGAGCCACACAAAAAAAATAAATAATAATAATAATAATAATAATAATACTAATAATCATAAATTATAGTAAAATATATGATATCTGCGCAAAATATATGCTTTTCCTGCTCGTCCTCTCTGCCTGTGTGCTCTCTGCTCGTGCTCTCTGTCTGTGTGCACGACACTCTGAGAACGCGCAGCTTGGGGGGCCTAATCGTTTTGGCCCAAAAGAGGCGGGTCTATGAAGCAGTTTAGCCAATTGCTGATTCAAGATATAAATGAGTGACATACAATTTAGCCAATCAGTGCCCTCAAATAGATTCAGAGTGGGGCCAGAACGATCTGGCCCCCCTCGCTGCGTGTTCTCGTCAGGAGAAGTCTCTACAGGCGCGAGCGCCAGCGCTACTCCTCCAAGACCCGTTTGAGAGGAGAACTTTGGCGGAGATTCTGCAGTCAAAGAGCTGATCCCAGACCCTCCTCACTCCTTCCTGCGCGGCAAACAAAGTCCGTTCTGCGACCCTCGAGGCTCAGTACAAAGTCTCTAGGGCGGCTGTGGTTCTTTCGTTGTCAAAGTTGTTAAAGTTGAGCAGGGGGGATAGGTGGTTCTTCGTCTTTCAATCTTTGCTCACGAAGGGCCGTCTTCTTCTCTCTTCTTTCTTCTTTCTTGCTTCTCGTTTCTTCTCACTTGCTTCTCGTTTCTTCTCACTTGCTTCTCGTTTCTTCTCACTTGCTTCTTTCTTCTTTCTTGCTTCTCTCTTGAGCAGAGACGAAGTCCACCGATGCGTCTGTCGAGCGAAGTCCAGGGTCTTCTCAGGTGGAGCACTAGGATGGCTCTAACGACGTTATCCCGCTGGCTGTTAGCGGGTCACTTCTTTTATAATACCTTTGGGTTATCTTGACCCCCCCCCCCTTTCTCACTCGGCATCTGATCCATTCTTCATCATTATGTGTGTGTGCTTATGCTGTGGATGTGTGGAAATCACCTTGCCTCCCGTCGGCCTGATTTTGCAATCCTAACGTCTCTGCTTCTTCACTTCCCCTTTTCTCACTCACACGCTCACATTTCTAACTCAGATTGGTTATCATAATCACAGTTACAATTATCATAATCACAGTTACAGTTATCATAATCACAGTTACAATTATCATAATCACAGTTACAATTATCATAATCACAGTTACAGTTATCATAATCACAGTTACAGTTGTTAATCGCTTTATTTAGCACACACTTGCTTATAAAATAATTATTGATCTCATCCTTCCTCTTTATTATGCTTTGTGCCTTCTCTTCTCAACGGCCGTTATTTCCCCATCCCTTGAAGCCAACACCCTGCTTACTTCCTCTTTCGCCGTACTTTCAGACACACACAGACAGCACTCTTCTCAGTTACACTTATTTTTCTCATCAGGTTGACATTTGTTAAAATCACTTTACATTAGTTATGTAATACATGCTTGCTTTAAAATGATTATTAGATTTCATCTTTTTAACTCTTAATTTTACGCTTTGTGTCCCTTTAGCCTAATTTACAGGCCTACCATATATTCCTCATTTAAGGCTGCTCTCCTGGGATCTCAACTCTTTTTGACACTATGCGTTTACAATAGAACGTCAAAAGACGGCCACAGTTAGCAGAGAATGTACCAATGCAGAAGTAAAGAGATACTTAGAAATCCATCTATCCATCCGTGTGTTGAGTATCTACTGTGGAATGAACACTAAGGAGGTTGGTAGGCCTACTATGGTCCTTCATTGACTCCTAAGCTGACTACAGATGAGTGCTGAGTGGATGGAAGCCAGACACATGTGGACCACATTTCTGCCGCAGAATAACAGATAAATAACCTCAGATAGAGAGAGAGAGAGAGAGAGAGAGAGAGAGAGAGAGAGAGAGAGATAGAGAGAGAGATGAAAGGAGGTTCAAAACTCTGTGGCTAAAAGATGTTATCTGAAATATTGAATGGAGCACGAGTTCACGGGCGGCTGCTTTTAAAAACCTGCTGAATACACTTCACAGTTAGTGGAGGGTGTGTGTGTCATGTTACTGTGGTTATACAGAAGTCCAAGCCGACCATTGTATTTCAATTTAGCTTGGATTGTTTCACGTACAAAATGTGAAAAAATTGGATCATCATCCAAATTTCTGAATGAATGCTTCGCAGCGCACCTACATTTTAGTGAGTGAATGTGTGATGGGATTCATTCCTTTAGTTATGGCTCTGGTGGCCCAGGCCCCGTGCCAGCATTTGGTGGTTACAAATCAGTTTACTTTGGTAGGCTGGCAGGAACATGAGATTTCCTCTGGGTGTACTGCGGCTGGTTAACCGGCAAACAGCATGGCCCTTCAAGTCCCTCGCTGCTCCCGCTACAGGCTGCCTTGCCCCTCCGTCAGATCACTTGTGCTGAGGGTTACCCCAGCCCACGCTAACAAACATACACTCACACACTAACAAGGGTTCAGAGACAAACAGCCGTCATGGAAACACACATATTGCATTGATTGCGGGCCGTGCATTTTATACCAGGGCCTTCAGTGCTGTCCTACTACAGTTGAACCACCTCATTATGACGGCTCATTATAACAGCTACGCGTTATTATGGGTGTATCGAACCGTTCGGTACGAGACTTACGAACCGAACAATACGTTTGAATAATACGAGTGCATTTGGAAAATGCAGAAGCTTAAATTGTGGGAAATATAATGTTTTCGGTGGACTTCGCCCAAACTGGCAACCCATCACGTAAGAGACTCTCTGACCCCGGAAACAACACATTGTACTCTGGTGAGGCGCGTGTGTTCTGGGAGGTGCGCTAAACTAGCTTAGCAGACCTGGCTGGGTCAGGACTGCTAGCCGTGGGGTTGGCCGACACTTTCTTACGATGTCCAGCTTTTCTGGAAATGTCCTTCCGTTTCTCCTCCTTCAACCATTGAGTGTTAAAAAAAACAAAGCTACACCAAGCAAAACGCTAAAAATGTCATGTCAATGTCATAACTTCTTACATATCTTTCAACTTCAGCTCTTACTACTACTAACTTCTGCTAGCTGCTTCAGCTTTACAACAGTCACACTAGCCTACTGACCAATCACGGTGCACGTTAATGCTGAGCTGCACGTTAATGCTGACGTACTTGTAGGCCAGCTAGCAGGCTCTGACATGTCAAAGAATACGCCCAACATCTCAAACTAAAGATCTGATTGGTTGAAGACTATGGCAATCAACAATATCGTCCCCATTCACTTCAACTTCTAGAGGGCCTCGGGCCTCTGTTCTTACCTAGAGACACAGAGGTGAGATCTGATTGGATGAAAGCTCTAATTAAAACAAGCTGCACTGGAAGCAGAGCAACTGAGGAAGACAGTAGCTGTGCAATGAGAAAATAAGATAATGGGAAAAATAATTAGAATACATGTAGTGTATTTGTGAAAAAGTGTTCAATTATATAGTAGCTATAACTCTGATTCTGTTTAGGCCGGCAGAGAAGGCTTAGCTGGCCCTGACGGCCCACCACTGATGGTAACAAACGAACCCATACACATGCTTTAGCTGCTCTGCCTACATGACTCATGAGAATGCCAGTGGATCTTAGGATCTTATGGATTATCTGGAGTTCAATTTATCCCATTCTGCCAGCCTGACACAGAGCCTTGTTCTGAGATGATCAACAAGACTAATCTCAAAATGGAGCCTCCACTCATATGAGGCACAAATCCAAGAGTTGTGGAGCACTTCGCACTTGTGCCAGGTTTCCTCCAGCTACAGGTGGTATCGGTGGTTACGATGTGAAAAAAATAACAAGACTAACCGACATGCAAAGGTCAGCATGCTCACGATAGAAATGTCAACATGCTGATGTGTAGCTGGTATGATGTTTACCGTGTTCATCATCTACCAGGGGTGTAACTCATCTTCACTCCGGGCCACATCAGCATCACGGTCGCCCACAATGGGCTGGTTGTAAATGTAAGACTGTGTAAATGCAACTACTCCTAACATATTGGTAAATAACTGTCTCTGCATTTGATTATTGTTTATTCAAGTGTTAAAATATTGTACATGCAGTTATATAAATGTAAACATATATTTAAGCACATTTCTGTTATTATAACTTCAATCCTTTTAATTTAGGGTTAATAAACCCACATTACTCTATCAAAGATCAAACTATTAAAGAAAATATCAAAGACAAATATCAAACAAGTTATGACAATAACTTTGTTCAAAGCATAAAATCCTTTCAAGGGTGCGTTTGCACAATCCCACGTGAAGTATTTCATGTGTTTTAAAGCCACGTTTAAAGTAGTCTTCAATGTACTCACAATACATTTCATGTCAAGTGTACAGCAACCAGCCAAAGAGCTGCTTCTGTGACTGTGTGTTTAAGTATCTCATCATTATGACTTTCTATCTCATAATTTCGACGATGGGGATATTTCTATTATCAAATCTAACTTTAATTTTTATTAAAAAAAGAAAGAAATGCTGGCGGATTCGCGGGCCACATAAAATGACGTGGCGGCACCCCCGACTTAAACTGTCTGAGAAGTTGGAGGGAGGTCAGAGACTTCCTAGTGGGTTGGTGGTTTTGCCCGTCCTGGCTCTCTGTCCTTCTCTCCAGCCCCTGCTCACTCCCCAGACCTGCCAGTCCTGGTCACATGACATCCCCTCCCACCTACACACCTGTTCCCACTTTCCTCGTCAGACCTGTAGTTTCTAGGAAACACACCCAAAACATTTTACTCTACTATATATTTGGAGTTTTTTACAATAAGTAATTGTTCTTTTTATATAAGAAACATTTCACCAACAAAGACCACACTTCTTATGATTGCAAATTAGTTTGAAATAACATACATCACAAAACCATAATAAATAGAACTGAAGCCACCGGGAGATAATTGACAGACTTATACAGCGAGACACAGGTTGTTAAATCAGGAGAAACTTAATTTACAGTGAACAAATACATTTATTAAATTGTGCAAAGTAAAGTTAAAATTTTGGAGAGTCGACACTGGTGGAGGTGTTGAAGACAGTCGGGGCAGGCTGAAGATAGATGATGGCATGTTTGAGTGGGACTGCCCTCAGTGGAAGAAACCTTGAGCACCGGATGTGATGATGAATGGGGAGGAGGGTCACATCGGTTTGTACGGAAATGACAGCTGACTCCACAGAAGAGAACAGGTCTTTCAAGTTTGATGGGAAACATATGATTGGCTGAGGGAGGCCGTGGCGAAATCGCCCACTGTCAGCTGAGAGAGTAGGAGCCAGAGAGCGAGAGTCAGAGAGATGAGTGAGTGAATGAGAGCGTAACAACACTGTCCTAATGTAGGAGGTTAGAGTAAATCCCAACATTTTACACAGTTAGTTAATTATTTTACAACTGTATGATTATAAATACTATATTTCAAAATATCTCTCCTCTACACAAAGCTCTCTACGTTGTACTGTACTTTACTCTCAGTAAACATCAATGCTAACAATTTGATATTCAAGAAGGGATTTGGGAAATCCTTTAATTATTATAGTAGTTATGGTCGGTTTATTCTGGACCCAAACGCAGACACCGGGAGAGCAGAGTATGTGAGAAAAAGGGTTTATTTGGCTTGTCTGTGGAGCCGGTGGAACATGCAGGTGAAGCATGCCGTGGAGCATGCAGGTGAAGCATGCAGGTGGAGCATGCAGGTGGAACATGCAGGTGGAACATGCAGGTGGAACATGCCGTGGAGCATGCAGGTGGAGCATGCAGGTGGAGCAGCGAGGCGGTGTGTGAGGCGGGTCTATGAAGCAGTTTAGCCAATTGCTGATTCAAGATATAAATGAGTGACATACAATTTAGCCAATCAGTGCCCTCAAATAGATTCAGCTTGGGGCCAGAACGATCAGGCCCCCCTCACTGCGCGTTCTCGTGAGGAGAAGTCTCTACAGGCGAGCACTCCTCCTCCAAGACCCGTTTGAGAGGAGAACTTTGAGGAGATTCTGCAGCCAAAGAGCTGATATCAGATCAGCCTGACCTCACAATCAGACAGCAGACTCGCGGGAAAGGGAAGCAGTACATGCGGAGCTTCTGTACTAGCTCTACACCAGACAGGTTTGGCTAGCTGGATGACGTCATGCTAATCATTTATTTAGCTTTTTAAAACAACGGGGACGGATCCAGCACGGACAGTTAGGGAGTGAGGGATGAGGAGGTAAGGAAACATGAGAACACCAGGGTAGGGAGTGAGGGATGAGGAGATAAGGAAACATGAGAACACCAGGGTAGGGAGTGAGGGATGAGGAGGTAAGGAAACATGAGAACACCAGGGTAGGGAGTGAGGGATGAGGAGGTAAGGAAACATGAGAACACCAGGGTAGGGAGTGAGGGATGAGGAGGTAAGGAGACATGAGAACACCAGGGTAGGGAGTGAGGGATGAGGAGGTAAGGAAACATAAGAACACCAGGGTAGGGAGTGAGGGATGAGGAGGTAAGGAAACATGAGAACACCAGGGTAGGGAGTGAGGGATGAGGAGGTAAGGAAACATGAGAACACCAGGGTAGGGAGTGAGGGATGAGGAGGTAAGGAAACATGAGAACACCAGGGTAGGGAGTGAGTGATGAGGAGGTAAGGAAACATGAGAACACCAGGGTAGGGAGTGAGGGATGAGGAGGTAAGGAAACATGAGAACACCAGGGTAGGGAGTGAGGGATGAGGAGGTAAGGAAACATGAGAACACCAGGACACACATGAGAACTCTGTCAAGCTACATATTGGGCAAAGTGAACATCTTTTCTTCTACATAGTTGTCCTCAGTCTCATCTGCTTAACTTGGTCATGGAGGCATCAACATGTAATAGAGATGTTAAATTAACAGTGAAAACTCATCATAGCTTAATTTAACATCAGTATTCATAATTACACTTCATGTTTACTTCTCCTGATCTTTACCTCCTATAACAAGGTCCATCGGGGCATCTCAATAAATGAACATGTTATATTATAATATATAAGTGTTATTTACTGATTGTTTTCGTGTTGGAATACATGTTAAATATTTAACTGCCAAGTAATAATGCGTGTTTGATACTTACATTTTTTTTGCATTAAATCATACTGGGATGTTTGCTGAAATTGATAGGATGGCCCTACCTAGAACATGTTCCACCAGCCGCCACTGTCTATAACCCAGCCTGGAACAACGGGGGCTTCTGTAGTGAGTTCATAATGGTAATAAAGAAATGTCTCAAGTGATTGCTTAGTTATCCGCTTTTCCGTATTCAAAGGAGTCGTTGTTGTCGTTAGCTGAAGCCTATTGAGCTCAGGATGTATCCAATTGATGCGTTGATTAGTCTTCTTCTTCAGCTGTGGCTTTATTGGATCACAAACCAACCACAACTGCATACCGCCACCTACTGTATGGGAGGGTGTACACACTAAAGCTGATGGTGTAGTTGACTTGACGATGGCCCTATGTGGAATGAGACCGGTTAACCAAAGTCAGAAGGATTCATCCTCTGTGGAGCTTGAATGTCTGTACAAAATTCAACGGCAATCCATCCAATAGGTGTGGGGATATTTCAGCCTGGAGCAAAATGGTGGACCAACACCACCATCAGAAAATGTACAAAACTATGACTGTGTGCATTATTGTCTTATATGTACCACATGCTCCCGCAGGCTGTGCATGTGGTGTGTGAATGGTTATGAATGCTAGTTCGTCCTCATGAACAGGTGACACCTTGCATGGTAGCTCCTGCCATCAGTGCATGATGACATGTAGAGTTAAAGAGCTTTGAGCGGTCGGAAGACTAGAAAAGAGACATACAAGTACAGTCCATTTAGCATTTACATTCACTTGCAGGGACTTTCCCCATTTAATAGCACAATATGTATGCTGTCTACTGTCAAAGTGTCCTTTCCTCTTTAATATTCTTCATGCTCTTCAATCTTGCGGCCCGAGAACAGGCAAATTGTTTTACCAAGCTCCAACAATATTCAGCCTAATAATCCCAACACTGGACATCAATATCCTCAGAGAAGTCTGGATGACTGACATTCTTTGGATGAACCAGACAAACTTTTATTTGTTTACTCATGTCTAGTGGGAGTCTTAATTTCCCCCCCCCCCCCTCTCTCTGTTGATAATATAATCAAAAGAGCAGCCAACACAATACCTTTGGCCATGAGAGGGGCCTGCAGATGTAGTTGTACTGAGGCGGCAGCCAGCCAGCCATAACAACATCAAACAGCCCCGAGCCTCCACCGTTTACACAGAGCCAAGACCCTGGACCAGAAATATGAGTGCGTGTTCATTTTAAGATAAGAATGCAGCCAAGCTTGAAGCTTATTGCGAACAATATGTACAGGTATGAAGTGGCCTTAGTGGTATAAGTGAATGGATTGTAGCAAACAAGTAAGAAGAAAGTGGTACTTAAGGTCAGATGAGGTTTCTCAGATACGTTAGATCATGTATGTGAGATGTTGTCTTGCAGGAATGATGGAAACTAAAATGGACAGAATTTGCGTGTAAATCTGCACCACACAGGCCTGTTTGACAGTAGTCACTAGTCATGTTCACAAAGAAACAGCAGGCATGGGAGAATACTGAACATTGAAGAAAGTGACATCGAGCACCCCCTGCTGGTCACTACAACTAAGTACAAGTAGAGCTCGTGGAGCACTGGACCTGCAGCTATTCTATAGATCTGAAATTACAACACAGTGTGAGATCTCAAAGCTTTGTTGTTCTTATTCTTAATAACATTACTTCATATTGGAGACAATTGGCAAAATGTATTTGATAAAAAATGTACCTGTTATTCACCAGTTGCATTTAAGGTAAGCTTCTAAATAGATAGCCATTAAAGCCTTTTTCATTCTAGCATCACATTTGTTGTTAGGTTGTAGCTAAATTATTTCATGAGAAATTCATCTGCAGATCATTTTCACAATTATTGATTAATTGATTAATTGTTTAATAAAATGTAAGATAGTAAAATATCACATTTTCCCAAAGCCCATTTTCAAATGTTCTGTTTGAGCTACAGTACAAAATCAAAAGATATTTTGATGATCATCACAGAAGACATGGTAAGTTGGTATGAGTTTAAAATGTTATAGAATAATGATGTCATTTTTACCCTATGTCCTAGTGGAAAGACTTGGCAGATTTGCTGTAACATTTTGGATATAAGGCTGACAGGCTACAGCTAATGTTATCGAGCTAATGAGTATCAAACCTGTAACTGCTTTTACAGAAGGTGTAAAGCTAATTTACCAATAAGAATTATTCACCATATTGTTGGCTGTCAGTAATACAAAAGCAGCATTGTTTTTAGCTTGTATCAAGGCTGCTAGGAGGCTAAACGCGACACTATGGGTACATCCCAAGTCTCTTAATTGTCGTGTCCTCGCTCCTCGATCTCCGAGCGAGGACAGTGAAGACAGATCAGATTAAACTCTAGTTTATATTTGATTCGTTTTTCTGATTCACAGGCTGGTTTAACTACATGTTCATTCTAGACTGAACAACAACCACAAACAACTTTCTTCATTTATTAGAAAGATTTGTCTTTTCATGATCTCATATTTCCCTCAATAACTTTTATTATGGAAACAATTAAAGTCAGAGAGAGCTTTTTACATAATGTATCATCATGTCATTCAGTCACGTGAGGCTGATCATTCCTGAGTGTCTGGTTTGATGAGTTATATCATTTAAGTTTAACCTGAGACATGGAGCCTAATAAATAAATTCCAGTGTTCAAGAGAAACCACAATCATATTCTGGGTTATTTAATAATGACGTCACAATCACAATTTCAAAATGTACAGATGCAAATAATTCATAAATAAGACGAACACATTCCGCAGGTAGAAACAGGACACCGTTTATTAAAGAGGTAACAGAACACACCTCTACAGTGATGATTACTGTGTGTATTTATTAGTTATTAGTATTATTAGTTACTAATAAGTTATTAAGTACAGTGATCATGTGTACAGACACAAACTTATAAAAAGTCTCTCCAGCTGTTAAAGCCGACTGACAGCTGATCCAGCTGGATCAGTCCGTCATCATAAACATACGTGACGCAACTGAGGAAAGGACGTCTCATGTCTCTTAAAAAATGTGGATGTAACCTGCAACGCAACGTTACGAACGAAAACATGGAACGATCGAGGTTGCGGTTAATTCACTGTAAAACATTCAACCAGTCAGGCCCCAGCGAGGATCGAACTCGCGACCCCTGGTTTACAAGACCAGTGCTCTAACCACTGAGCTATGGAGCCCGTTCTGGTGCATTCTGGGTACACATTAGAATTTGACCTGTGACAAACGTATATATGGTCTCTATTGACGCAGACTGTACAATGCTGGAAGACTTGACGAACGACTGTCTTTGATTACGGTATATGCTTTAGACTAGCAAACCGACTTACAAGACTTGACCTAACTTACCAACATGGCAATTTTCCTAGAGATTTTGAGCTGGACTACTATGTTTCTGCTCTTTCTGATTTTCATATTGTTTCTTGGTTACTGCTTGTATGTTAATCACATTCATATGAAATATGACCACATACCTGGGCCACCGAGAGACAGGCAAGTGAAGTTGGGCATTATTAAATGTTAGCTAAATTAATGCTAACGCTAACGTTACTTGTTTTCACCTCACCTACATTAGCAAGCTAACATTTGCTAAACTATTGTTTTGACATAACTTTCCCCTTTTGTTTTTTCTCCCGACAGTTTTCTCTTCGGACATGCAGCGACGTATGTGAGGGCAGTGAGGAATGGAGAAATTGTACACGACAAATTCCTGGAATGGTAACGTTAAGCTGAGCAATATTTTATACATATTCGATAGACATAAGTGATGTAACATAATCATTTCCGTTTGTAAACTAATTCCGATGTGTTTGCTGTTCTTCTATGTGTCTAAATTGTCGTTATTTCCGCGATTAATATGTTGCAAAACGCAATAGCATGTCGACTTGATGTGACAATTTAAAAACAAAACTTTGAACTTTAAACGTTGTATCAAATGTTCACACACGGGGGCTGAATTTGAAGTCAAATAAAAAAAAATGAGAGCTTGCAGAAAAAAAGGACTCGTGTTGAATCCACATATGTAGATTGATATTTAAATAAATTCAAGGACAGCCACAAAAGTGTAATCAACTCTAAATGGACCATAATTTACTAAATGATCATCATGCTGTATTGAAGAAGACTTGAAACTAGAGATGCTTTTCTTGGTATCTTGGTGAATGATTTCTGTGAAAATTTCAACATACAAATTCACATTTTTTCTACAAGCTCTCATGTTTTCTTTTTCTGTCACTTTAAATTCAAATTGTGTGTGAACATTTTATACAGGTGAAAATTGAAACATAAAAGTCCACAAGCTCTTGCTTTTTGCAGCATATTTACCTTCATGATAGCAACCCACAATTAAGATGTCATTTACAGGGCTGAGAACCATGGGCCTGTTTGCAGGCAAAATTTCCTGCATTACGTTGTACTCCTTGTGACCTGCCCAGAGGGAACAAAGGTAAACACCCACACCTATCAATAGTATTTGCGTAACCACCAGTTGCATAAGCATTGCACAATAAGCAGTATAAAGGTGCACACATACACAGCTAGTCCTGCTTTATCCTTTTTGCAAATGTAAAGATAGGAATACATCATGATAATGTTTTAATAAGAAAAATAATGTTCCCTCCTTTGATGGCTGTTTCAGGAGGTCCTGATGTCCCCAAAGTATCCCAAAGATAGATTCTTCTACAGCCAAATCTTCAACCTGTTTGGTCAAAGGTAGTTTATCAGACGATAGATTAGTTATACTTTTCATACTGCATATGTCTTACAAGTTGTTTGGCCTACGAACAATAAAACAATGAATAATAATAATAAGTGTATATTTGTTATACTGTCAAAATGTCGAATTCCTGAACTGACAACAACTAATGTTGTAGGTACATGAGTATTCTCGGTCCACTTTGGAGTCCTAGGAAGTGACTTTGTTGGTTCACTTCAATGTCAAGTCCTCTGTAACCTTGTTTTTCTAAGTAGAAAGTATTGTGTTCCATGTCTCTTCTCAAGGTTCCTGGGTAAGGGCCTGATTACAGCACAGGACCATGAACAGTGGTACAAACAGCGCCGGATCATGGACCCGGCGTTCAGCAGCTTGTGAGTGATTCAGTCATCACAAAGAGTCACAACAGAGTATCAGCTCAACCTTTATTTGATATCCAGTGTTTGCGATCTTTGTAAAATGCTGTTCAGATTGTGGGTATTTTTTGTTTTGTTTCTTTTGGACAACATTGTCCATTTGCAGAATCTCTGTGGAGCTTTAAAGTCCACTGTCTCAAACTACCCTTACTTCCAGGTATTTGAGAGGTCTAATAGGCACTTTCAATGAGAGGGCAGAGAAACTGATGACTACACTTTCGGATGTCGCTGATAACCAGACAGAGGCCAGCATGCTCCACCTGGTCAACTTTCTTACCCTTGATGTCATTGCTAAGGTATTGTGCCTTATCCGATGTTTATATTGTAAGCAACAAAAGCAACAAAACAGCTAAGCGTGGCCAGCAACATTGTGCGTGTTGACCGTCAGTATGGAGCTTCATTTCACTGGCTTCCATTGAAAATGACTTGTAGAATGTTGTTATGTCTCTTGTAGTGTGTTCCCAAACGTTTTTCTTGCATGTGACAAGAGCACCAGCTTATGATAAAAAAACATCCAATCAACTTTGTTTTCCTGATATCCCTCAGGTTGCTTTTGGTGTGGATTTAGAGCAGCTGAAGGATAGGTCACGTTTCCCTAAAGCCGTCCAGACATGTCTGAAAGGGATGCTCCTCACTGTCAGAGACAGCTTTTATAAGGTAAGACTTCACAGCAAGTCTGTATGGAGTTAGTGTGGTGACAATATTATTAACTGTGATAGATCCTTAAATCTCACATTTCCAGTTCAACCCAAAGAACAGAGCATTCATTAAAGAGGTGAGGGAAGCGTGCCACCTGCTGCGCACAACTGGAGCTCAGTGGATTCAGGACAGAAAGACTGCAATGGAAAATGGCGATAACGTTCCCAACGACATCCTCACACAGATCATCAAAACAGCTGGCAAAGGTTATGGTCCCGCCCTAAAGTTCAGATTGATTGACTGATTAAACATTCCTCAGTTATGACAGGAGCAAACACTAGTTTACAGGGTATATATAAGTATTTACTTTAAACTGAGGAGAATAGTATATCATCATCATCTCAACATTTGCATCATTGATTTTAAATGTTATGAGAGCAGAGCAGATCTGCAAGGTTAAGCTCGGCCTGTTCACAATCACATACAGCAGATAGAATATGTTTACGTATATACAAATGATATATTCAGAGGACTGGAATATTGGTTTAGTTGTTCAACTCTATCTCCTTGTTATTCCAGAGGAAAGCATGACTGAAGAAGATGAAGAGTTAATGTTGGACAATTTTGTGACATTTTTCATCGCGGGTAAGTCTGTGTTGTTTCTGCTTTGAGGCGTGAATTGCTCCAAAATAAGCTCGATGTGTGCTCCTTTGTAGCACAAGCTAACACTGTTAAAGCGACACCAAATTCAAATAAAACACATTTTCCTTTCACGCAGAATACAAACTATCCACCAGTATAGATGTGAATTCTGGAGATGTGGAGTTTAATATTACTTGTCAAGTATATTGACATAGTTATTTACAATAATTAATATGCTCTTTTGTAAAAATGTTCTGTCTCACGTCTGTGTGCTGTTATTATTATTACCACTTATATTTGAGTCCTTCATTTATTGTGTTTCTGGTGAACTGTTCTTTGAAGCCCCACTTTTTGGTTTAAAAATAAAGAGGAATGTGTTGTTGATCCACATTTGCTCCATTTGAAGGTAATGTTCTGTCATTTAGGCCACGAAACAACAGCTAATCAACTGACATTTTGCATCATGGAACTTGCAAGACTTCCTGATATACTGGAGAAGTAAGAACTAACAATGCAGTGTGAAACAGTTAAATAATGTAGCTTTGAATGATGGTTACTTAGTTGTGTTTTTATTTGTCAGAGTGAGGAAAGAGGTGGATGATGTCATTGGGATGAAACAGGACATCACTTGTGATGATCTGGGGAAGCTGATCTACCTCTCACAGGTACATCTCATGATAGGAACATTATGGTTTAGCTCTTTAGAAGTGAAGCATGTTGTGAATCCATTGTGCAGCTTACTCAGTTAGTCATTCATTTATTCATTCGCTGACTCTCAAGTTAGCCTAAATATTTAAATTATATATATTATATATATATATATATATATATATATATATATATATATATATATATATATATATATATATATATATATATATATATATATATAAGTCTAAACCAAGAACTCTTCTCTGCAATTCTGCTTTGATGTGCTCAAATCAACATTTTTAAAGCGATTTACCCAAGATGTGCACCTCCTGCCGTAACCTCCCCCCCCAGGTGCTTAAAGAGACTCTGAGGATCTACCCAACGGCTCCAGGGACATCTCGGGAAATACAGGAAGACATTGTCATTGACGGTATCCACATACCTGGGGGAGTCACGTGTTTTGTGAGTCGTGCACTTTTGAGTTGGTTTCTACCCATAAAATAGGAATTTTGTGTCAGAACCTAAAAAGGTATATAATTAGTTTCAACTTTATATACATGAAGAATACTGACAAAGCATAACAAAAAGTACCTGCTGTCAAGATGTTCAATTCGTTCTCCTGAAATTCAGTTCAGTTCCTATGCGACTGGGAGAATGGATAAATTCTTCAAGGATCCGCTGACATTTGATCCAGACAGATTTCACCCAGATGCTCCCAGGTAAGAGGCATACAATTTTCACATAATGCCATGTTTTATTGTTAGTCATAACAGGTCAGACCACTGATCATTGTCCCAGTTAAAAGAAGGAATATGGTGTGCATTAATGGAGGCTGTCTCGTATCTGTTTTACAAGGCCTTATTACTGCTACTTCCCCTTTGCCCTCGGTCCACGCTCATGCCTGGGGAAGAACTTTGCTCAGGTGGGTAGTGAAGGCCATAAATGATCAACACACACAAAACAGAACAACACATGCAACTAGCTCAATGGTCTGTGGGTCTATTGCAGATGGAAGCTAAAGTGGTTATGGCCAAGCTGCTCCAGAGGTTTGACTTCACCCTTTTGCCTGGACAGACCTTTGACCTGGAGGACTGCGGCACACTCAGGCCAAAGAGTGCAGTGGTGTGTTCTGTCAGACACAGGAGTCGTGATAAATAGGTGGTCACATACAATTACCATATAATATAAGCAGAATCCATAAAATGGCCCATGCGGTGAAATTGGGTTCTTTGGTTGCTTAGACTAGCTCACTGCCTACAGCATCTCCTGCCTCAGCCAAAAGCCTCTTATGCTGCAGAGTTGTTTCATTTCTAATTGTTTATTTCGCCTTTATAAAGATAAAAGTATCAGCTGTGCTTGTTTTAATGTTATAAACAGTATATCCACAATAAGGAGGATATGGGAAAACAAAATAACTACTTCTTGAGTATCATTAGCACTTTAATCTTGCTGGAACTAACCCGTTATATAAGTGTAACTGCTTCTCCATACTCGCTGAACTTCTAAACTTGTTTTGTGCCTTTACCACTAATATAAAAATGATGATTTTAATATTTTACACAAATATAAATATGTTGTAGATCTGAAGCAGAAAAAAAGTATTATCTGCTTTGTTTTTCACCTAAATAAAGTGATGTTGATTCATTCAATGCATGAGAATCTGATTTTAGTTCATGTTCAGTTTGCTATGCAGTGATTTTTTTATGTACTCAAGCTGCCCTTTTCTCTGTTACTGACAGTGTACATATGGGGGCGCTGTGACATTGCAAATACATTTCAAAAGCACCTGTTAAACCAGTTTCCTGACAATTAACACTGAAAAGTTGTTAATTCTCAGGAATTGTTATATATATATATATATATATATATATATATATATATATATATATATATATATATATATATATATATATATATATAATGTGTGTATATACATACAAAGGCGGTTAAAGTCCATTTTAATATTGAAACAATTACTAATTGGGCCAATTACTTAACCAACACATGGTCATAAACAATGGGAAACAAATAAACGAGCTCTTACCGATGAATGTCACATAGTTAAATGTGTGTTAATGAAAAGCTAAATAAAAGTGCAGCGCTCTGTTATCTGGTATCTCGTTGTTTTTGAAAGGAAACAGTTTTCCTCGCTCCTCGTCGTACTGTCCCTTTAAGAAGGCTGAGCCTCGTGAGCTCATCTACCTGCTGCCCGCAGCCCGCTCCTCTCACACGTCTTGATTGGCCGTCTTGGCCGGAATCCTCTTGAATGATTTCAAACCCGAGTATTTGCACAAGAAGGAGGGGGTCCGCTGCTAATACCAAGCTGCTGAGTGGAAAAGCTTGAACCAGCACACCGCCTGGTAAAGAGGCTTATCCGAGCTGTAACACGTTCAAGAGAGCAGCGCGGCCATTCAATATTTTGTTTACGCAACGTTTCACCTTTTAGCTCAAGTTAGGGTTTAGCTAACAGTGAATTATTCATTTATTAGGTTTCTGTTAATCATCGTTTGAATGGAGCGATGTCCAGAGGAGGCGGCGCACATTGCGATGGGACGCGGTGTGTTGTGCTGACGGGACCAGGACCTGATTGAAAATCCCCGGTAATCGATTTAAAATCCTGAGCTTCCGTTACTGACGAAGTGTGAGTACCAGCAGTTTCCGAAATACAACAAGGCTTTTGATTCAAAAGATAGCTGAGGACGTTCAGTTCATGCACGGGTTGCGATAGCATCATATTCATATTTTATTTTTCATTATCGGCTCGTTGAAGAGGAGGGCATGACGACACTTAACTATTTTGGACAATGTACTCGTATTTGAATACAGTCCCGCAGCCCAGGCTTGGTTAAATTAGTTTTGACAGTTGTTTTCAGGCCACCGTTCACACGAACTGAGACTCACAGCTAAGATAGTCATGGCTAAAAACCCGTCTGAGGGAGCGAAGGAAGAAGTGAGCCAGCTAACGGACGAGGAGACGCTACGGTGCAGCAAAGAGGAGCTGGTGCGGAGATTAAGGAGGGTGGACAGCGAGAAAATGAACTTGATGATCGAGCATGGCAACATGATGAAAGACATCAACCGGCGGCTGCAGGTGCACCTGCACGAAATCCGCAGCCTAAAGGAGATCAACCAGAAGCTGCAAGACGACAACCATGAGCTCCGGGAGCTCTGCTGCTTCCTGGACGACGACCGACAGAAGGGCAAGAAGTTGTCCCGCGAGTGGCAACGCTTTGGCCGTTACACTGCCAGTGCCATGTGGAAGGAGGTGGGCACCTACATGATGAAGCTGAAGGAGCTGGAGGCCAACCAGGACACTGTGCTGAGGGAGAACTCTGAGCTGAAGGAGATCGTCCTCATGCTGGATGAGGAGAGGAACGGAGCGGGGTCCAGGAGCTCCATAGACAGTCAGTCCAGTTTAACCAACCTGAACGGTGGCACGGGCACGGTCAGGGATGTTGGGGACGGGAGTAGCACGTCCAGCGCAGGTAGTGCTGGTAGCCCCGACCACCACATGCACAAGCCCGCCCCGGAGAACAGTAAGTTGGGCACCACCATGAGGAGGTCCATGGATGACCTATCAGCACCGCACCATCACAGGAGCATCCCCAATGGACTTAATGGTGAGTATACACACTCCCCCCCCACATGTGGAAACACACAGCCTGTCATAGTGACCTGCAGGGAATCTGTACTGATTTAGGTCACTGGCCTTGTGGGCCTTAATGGAAGAGGACTTATCTTAATAGCTTTTAGAAGGGGGCTCAAGCAAATAGATTTTGTTTGGGGTCTTTCGCTGAGTATCATTTTTGCCTTTTGGTTGTGGAAGAGCATTCAGGTCTGCTTTGAAATGCATGGCGTGTGACCAGAAATCAATGTCCCTGTGTTATTAAGACCTAAATACACGGCTGAAAGCTTCGAGCTGGGATGAAAATGCCTTGATGGAACAGGAGGACACTAAGCTTCGTTTAGCTAGCACATGGGCAGATAACTCGCCATGGTCCGTTTGGCAAGGGAAATAAATTCTGTTTCATGAGAGGAAAAAAATCCTCCACCAAGTATAAACTTTATCATTATCATATCCCGATTTACAAGGACAGGGCAGAAGCAGCAGCAGCAGCATATATGAGGTAAAATCAAGCAGCTTCAATGATCACATCGGTCACATGTTATCCATCGGACATTCACGAACATCGAGAGAGAGAGGCTGAGAGAACTGTGAAGGATGGAAATGAGCACTAGTGAGGGCTGAGGCAGCCCTTAATCCGGAAACACTGACATTTTTGGGCGGTGTTTGGCTGTCATTATGTAACATGAATAGTGTGTCTGCAGCAGCCCAGCACCTCTCTAAGCTGCTGTTTGTCCTGCTGCTTGTGACATTGTGTGCCCCTCAGGCTCTGTCTCTGGGTGCTCACACTGACAATCATGCACAGATACAAATACCCACACACGCAACGGCAGGCTAGCAGGGAAAGACCCGCTTCCCTTGACAGGTCCATTATTTCATTGTTAATACCAATGCATTGGGAATCAGATTGATGCTATCTGGTCCTAAACAAAGCTAAGCATCGCAAGTCTTTTTGGCTTTTACATAATTGCAAGATATCAATCAATACAAATGGCAACGAAGCAATACTACATTGACCCTAATCTGCTGTTACATAAATTGGATGACTGTACCTAGAAGTGTTTGCTTGGACAGGAATTTAGTTGCTCGCAGGTCGACACTAGCGCCGACAGGTCTGACTGTAAGAAAAGTCTTCCCCAGCACAGATCTACTCATTGTCTGCTTTATAGCCGAGTGACAATGTTGTGAGGTCTGCAGTGTGGCTTTATTTAATGATGATGATGGAGGAGGAGGAGGAGGAGGAGGAGGAGGAGGAGGAGGAGGAGGAGGAGGAGGAGGAGGAGGAGGAGGAGGAGGAGGAGGAGGAGGAGGAGGAGGAGGAGGAGGAGGAGGAGGAGGAGGAGGAGGAGGAGGAGGAGGAGGAGGAGGAGGAGGAGGAGGAGGAGGAGGAGGAGGAGGAGGAGGAGGAGGAGGAGGAGGAGGAGGAGGAGGAGGAGTGTTTGTTTAGCCATGTGTGTGCCACAGACCAGTGAGATGTTAAATCAGGTCCACCTTCATGTGACTGCTGGAGATGGAACGCCTTCATTACCGAGAAGTTTACAGGGCCTCTCCTTCCTCCTTTCTACCAAACTTTAAGACTTGGTCAGACAAGCTTTTAATACAGACAATTCCAATGTTTTCTCCACAATCAGTAGATTTGCTTGTATATCTGTATGGATCTATTTACCTTGAGCTCAACTTTGGTGACCTTTGGCCTCTGACATTTAGGCCGGTTCATGCTTTTCGTGTGAGGGTCTGTCCACGTGCAAGCCCTCGCGGACTGTACACATCGCATGCCCGCCGACTGCACATGGTCCAGTTTCGCTCCACGCTCCAGTCGGGTTGGTGTTGTATGCACCTCTTGCTGGTTTAGCCAAGAAGAAGAAGCAAATGACGAAGTGGATGCTTGTTTTGAAGAGAGGTTATGTGAAGAGATCCTCCGTTGCCCACATTTACATAATTTGTCTTTATGGCACCTTCTGCTACCGACTGGAACGCCAGCCCTACGTGGACACTCAATGGTAGTATGAATGGAACCATGAGCATGTGACCGGTACCTAGTCTGAGGCTTTAGGCAATGAAAAGCTGCCGAGTCCAAAATGGAAGAAGCGATTGGCTTATTAGCCGCGTCGCAATATCCACTTTTTAATTAACCGTCCACTATTGGAGTATCAATTATTGAACAAAGTGATTCTCAACCCTGAGAACAAAACGTCAAGGGGGAGTAAAGTACATAGAAAATAGAAAAAAAGCTCTGGGAGCTGTTGTGATTGGCTATCGCTGGTATGTCCCAATGTGTCATCCAGCATTTGTAGCATTAACCTACGAAAAATATTGCGCAGCTATCCCACAAAATTTTTTCCATGTAATCTTGAAAGAGGAAGTATAAAGACTGCTGAGGTGGATGGGTCCAACAAGCAGCCATCTTTCAGGCAGGAGAGCACTGTTGGTTCATCGTGTGAAACTTGAAGTCAACATTGATGCTTTTGTCACATAACTTGAGTACTTCTGTAACGCCACTTCTGTGGTTATTATAACCCAAACGACCATCTTTTCCTTACCTAACTAAGTCGTTTTCTTGTGAAAAACAGAATTTCCTGTGAAGACGGAAGTTTATTTGAAGAAGACGTATGCATGTACTTCCCTCCCTCAGGTCCTCTTTTCTCCCCGTTAAAGGGTTTTTTGGGAGAGTTTTCCCGTTCTGATGTGAGGGTCCTGGGTCAGAGGATGTCGCATGTGTAGAGATTGTAAAGCCCTCTGAGGCAAATTTGTGATTTTGGGCTCTACAAAAATAAATTGAATTGAATGTAACAAGCGGAAATTGATACTCGTTGCAGGCAGGAAAGCACACAAGAAATCAGGTATAACTTTTCGTGGGATATCATACGAAACGTTGCCGGACTGGCTGGTGTGTTAGCTGTTAGCTCCCCAGCTACATCAGTCCACCAGCTAGCCCTGAGAGTAGTCACCACATCACCAAGCTTCTGGAACCAAATATTTAGTGAAGACGCATGTATTCATTTCACTGTGCCACTTCCTGAATACTTTCCAGACCTCATTACCATGAGTGCGTCAGTCTCTGGAACCAGTCAGATAGGTTAGTGATTCACTGGAGATTAAGCACAATGCATTGATTTAGATGTTGTTTCACATCCTATGTTAGGCACTCTGTTGAGTCACCCTGTAAACCAAATTATACTCAAATTAGTCCTCATTAATTCACTGAGGTGTGTGTGTGTGTGTGTGGTAAGGCAAACTAAGCAGCGCCTTGGTATTCACATTAATGTGTGACTGAAGCATTTGGTCATTTTCCCTCTGCGGTGAATTATCAATAAGCTTTAATAGTCAGACGGTTACGTTCCTTTCTTTAGAGTACAGTCTTGATTTAAAATATCTATTGGGGTCAAAATGGATAAAAAAGCCCCTTTTTTTTAAAAATCACTGCAAAGTCTTAATAGCTAGTTTACTTGCTTCAAAGAATCACATGCTTTCAGGCTCTCCTGTGTTTTCCTCAAGGAAACAATCGATCAACAGAAAGTGGGCTCTGGCGTCTCTGTGTGAGCTCCATTCTGGTTTCAAATGAAACTAGAGGATCAACACAATGGTGTTTTCCTCTCGGCTGTGGTTTCAAGTCATTGTGTAGCGTTTCTGTGGGGCTTGAAAAGGCATCTAAGCAGGAATAGGATGTGTCCGTGCTCCAGGAAGCCGACTTGTCTTTCGTAACCTCACCCAAATGTACGTACTTCTCTCATGAAGGGCAACAACTCCAAGAAAAGAGAAAAAAAACAACAGCTACTGTTGGTGACTAAACTGAAGTTACAGCTCTAGGATTATTATAAGTATGAAAATTAATAGGATTGCATTTGGTCATGTTTAAACATGTAGTAGAGATTGTGGCCCTTTTACAAAGCTACCGTTACAAAGGAAAATGCTGATGTACAGTATGCTTTCGTGTCAAATTTTGTAGTTTGCAAATTACACCCAAAGACATGTCAGCTCGGACGCCTTGAATTTTCTTTCATTAAGTTCATCAGGTGTCGCGCTTCCCTTGCACTCTCTGCCTTGCGTTTCCCAGCACCCTGTCTGTGGAGGCCTGGTCGGCTGATAACACAGATAATGGAGTAGACACAGACACGCACACACACAGGAAAGGTTGTGTGAAAGAGCCACAGGGGAACTCTCAGCTGTGTACTGTCAATGAAAAGCTAGCCTGTCAGGACGTCCCACATTCCTGGATAAACAAAAGAGGAAGTGGGTCTCTCTCCTCTTAGTGACACAGCAGGAATGTTACTGCATGGAAAAGGGACCAGGAAGATGGGACAGAAAGGAAGCGCTTGTCTCTGGGTCGCTCACTGATCTTTTACCTCCCGTCCTCCCTCACCCGACACGCTTCACTTCTCCAGTCTTTCCCCTCCATCAGCATCCATTTCTCTCTGGATTCCTGTAAAGCTGCTGTCTGAGCCGCTGTCCGTTCAGTCCCATCAACACAGCACATAGCCGACAGAATGAGGTTATAGAGCAGGGATTCCCAAAGTGGGGTGCGCGCACCCCTGGGGGTGCGCGAGCTGCCTCTAGGGGGTGCGCGAGAGGAAAAGTGTAATGGCGGTCTGATGGTGTAATAATATTAAATATTTAAAAAAAATGTAATTTTAATTTAAAAACTGTCAGGTGGGACATCTGAAGCAATCAGTCGTAAAAGAGGAGAGGGACAGAGAGAGAGAGAGGAATCGGAGGCGAGGGGAACGGAGAGGTGCGTTATTGGGGAGAGACCGGGAGAAGAAATCCAGCCAGAGTCAGAGGAAGATGAGACGGCGCAGACTGGGAAAAAAAGAGGAAATATGATGAAAAGTATCTGTGTCTGGGCTTCACTTGGATTGGCAACGCAGATTCCCCAAAGCCACAGTGCGTGGTGTGCAGTGAGGTTCTGGCTAACAGTCTGAAGCTCTTATTTACGTCGCCACCTGAACACCAAGCATGCCAGTGCAAGTCAAAAGCCCCTTACATATTTTAATATCGAAATTGGAGGAGTTACAAAACAGCCAAAAACAACTGCAGTCTCATTCATGTGTTGGGTCTATAAATGACGCATTACGGGCTTCATATCTGGTTACAGAATAGCGAGAAAGGGGCTACCGCACACAATCGCCGAAGACGTGAGCTTGCCAGCTGCCAGAGAGATGGTGGAATGTATGATTGGGGAGAAAGAAGCAAAAAAGTTGGCCATGATCCCGGTGTCCAACAACACTGTGTCGCGCCGCATCGATGCTTTGTCCGAAGACATCCTGGCTACATTAGTCGCTCATTAATTGTAAATTAAATGTGATAATCTGCAAACTGTTCACTCATTGGTCCGATTCTTATGCGGCTATGAAGGCTTAAAAGGCTCTGTTGCCTCTTTTTTTTTATTTTTTTTTATTAAGGGGGGGGGGGGGGTGCGCGAACCCGGTCGGGATGTAGAAGGGGGTGCGCGGCCTAAAAAGTTTGGGAACCGCTGTTATAGAGGCAGCCTGAGCCTCGTGCACAGACATGGACTCACTGTAAGATGGGATGCTAGTACCTTTTACAGGAAATGTTTAGTTATGCTTGTGTAGTCCTCTCTCACATCTTTCAATGACATGCATGTGGCGTCATACCAAACAAACAGTATGTTGTCTTTTTAAATGATTTAGCCGATTTCCGCGTCTCAGTCTACACTGATCTAAATGATGTATGTCCTTCTTTACTGATCGTTGGGCAGCAAGCTGTCGCCTCGGCAACAGCAATGATCAGTGGGGCGAGTGGACGGTGCCCACGCCTAGCCTCAGAGTCACTGAAGCAGAGGGAAGTGTGTGTGTGTGCGTGCACTCATTGTAAGTCCAAGTAACCTACTCAAGAGAGACAAACAGGGTCACTCATGAACTATTGGTAAACCGACTTTACTATGAGATGTGGGAACCTTAATGGAGCACGAGTTATTTTAAGAGGCAGATAATTGTACCTCTCTGTTGAAAACACATTTTCTTTCTGTTTTGGGAGGGAATACCTGACGTTGAAAGTAATTGACATGTGATTGGTGTCTATGAGCTTCACACACTTGATGTGACAAAGTGAACACCAGCTGGCAAACTGAAAACACAAGAGACCTTCGAATTCTGAAGGTTTAACATAATTATAAGCGCTCAGTATCTGGTTAACGTCTTTAGCCATATTGCTGCATAGACTTTCTTCATATCTTAACCTGCATTCATTACCCTATATATTCCAGCTTGTAGAGGGCTCGTTCTACTCGTCCTCCGTCTCATTGTCAGCCTGTCCTTAATGACTGAAGTAGATTTAAATGAGTGGTACTGCATTCTGGCACGACCCTCATTGATCCGTGTTATACGTCAAATCCAAACGAGAGACACAAGAGGGGAGTTAGCTAGAGTGGGTTCACGTGGAACAGTGACAAAAACCCATCTGGGGATGGCACCATAAACTCACTATCAGCAATTTGATTCTGTCTATACAATACACCCAGTGACCTTCATCAGTGGAACAGTCCCAGGTTGGCAAAAGTCAGCAACTCCGAGACGGAACACCTCTCCATCAGCTCCTTTAGAGGCCTGGGAGGAAGAAGGCGTTCATCTGGGTTTTCTGCCTGTCAGCTCTTTGTTTTTCATTGCTGTGACATTGGTGTCAGCACATACCTTCACCTTGCTTGTATTTAGATAGTGCTGTCTCCTCACTTCAGCATGTAGTTTAACAGTTCTAGTTTTTTTTCTGGTGCTTAAAATGTGGGCACTGGTCCACTTTAGATGGGTCCCACATGGAGTGGCTCAATAGATTTCAATTTGAGAGACATAACTCCTCATTTGGAATCTGTGCAAATGTTTTAGCTGACCTTTAGCTGAATTTCTTGCAATAATGAAATATTGAAGCAGTTGATTAGTCTTCATAGCCACAGTTGTGACAAAACTGGAGCGTCTGCAAAAAAAGTGAAACTCGTGGTGAGCCCTCCAGAGGCATGAGATCATGTGGAGTCGGCTGAAGCATCTGGAATGAATTGCACAGTCTCCACATTGTTGCTCCATCCTCAGGACGTTTTGTGATGGTTTCAGGTAACATTGCTCTGCTGTTCTGTAGACTAATTTCCTCTTGCAGGCCAGTTGTAAGTGCCACGGCTGGACTGTGTTACTTAAGAAAACATGTCTCTGTTTTGGTTTGGGATGGGCCTTGAGACAGACTTCTCTCCCTACTTGTTCTTGTTGCTTAGAACCTGGATGGTGGTATTGAAAGATTTGGATGACAAGAGATCAATCAAATGGGATTGGGACTTGAGAGATGGATTGTGTGCTTTCTTTGTATGAGGACTTAATTGGATAGGGAACACGTGAGCGGTAAATTGAAGTCTTGTGTTGCAGTGGTCAACTTAACGATGAAAATAAGTAGTTTCCAATATGTCTCTCTGAATTTATAGAAGAGTTGATGGGTAGGGTTGGGTACCGAAACTCTGTGCCAATATGGCACCGGTTCCTATATGTCCGGTATCTACCGGACCAAAACGCAACGCAGATTTCGGTGCTTCCTTTCGGTGCCTGAGCCGATTGAAATACTTTTTTTACACTACTCTGATGACTCCGTCCTGGCAGCAGGACTTGGTCCTCCGCTCCTCACTCATAGTATCATTACAACGGGGTACTTGGCGCTGTCGCTCATAAGCACAACAACACAGGCACGCGAAAGCTTCTTCTTCGTATTCTTCTTCGTTGAGGTGTACTGGCGGTTGGCAAACGACGAATTGGCGCATTACCGCCTCCAACTGGTAAAATAAAATAAGTCATAAGACGTGTCGTATTTTGCCAGAGAAGGAAAATATGCTCATATTTCTGCAAAAATAATTGCTGAAGTTTGAAGCTAGAGAGTGTGTGTGTGTGTGTGTGTGTGTGTGTGTGTGTGTGTGTGTGTTTTGTATTTATTTAAGTATACTGTAAACTGTTAACAGTTAACATATTGTTCATAGTTAAAAAGTTTGAAGCTGTAGTTTGAAGTGTTTTTTGTATTTATTTATCTGTTTAGGCACCGGTATAGTTTCAAAAGTATCGTTTTAGCACCGGTATCGGAAAAAACCCAAACGATACCCAACCCTATTGATGGGTGGCTTACATAAAAGTATCTCTTTACGTAGCAAAATTAGAAAGCAGATGCACAGTTCATGAAAGACAAAGTGTCATATGCCTAGTCATTTTGATAAAAAATGGGACCGTATGTTGCCTTTACCAGATAACCTTTCCCTTTGCTATTGGCCACACTGATGGTATCACCCTTTCCTGCGTTTCTGTGGATTTTTGTGCAGACATTTGTGGTCCCCATAGGATGAATCTGGCTGTCTTTGGTGATTCATTGACTTTCCATTTAGCGCCAGCATGTCCAAATTCTCCCTTAACCTGTGAAATATCTTAACATCTACCAGATGGATTGGCACAATATTTGGCACAGACATTCATTCTTCCCAGATAATGATGATGGTTCCCTACTAACTCGAGCCTTGACTTTTCATCGAGTGCCGTCATGAGGTTCACATTTGTGGTGTTGAGTGAAATGTCTCTCCAGCTACTTGATGGATTGCCATGAAATTTGGATCCGACATTCTTGTCTCCCTCAGGATGAATTGTGAATACTTGGGTGACCCCTTTTCATATAGTGCCATCAGGTTGAAATTAAATGTTCAAAATACTTTAGTTTATGACCAAATACCTGCAAAGCTAATCATATTCCCATCGGCCTCAAATTTATATTGAGTGCTGATTAGCAAATGTTAGCATGCTTAAATGCTAAACCTAAGATAGTTAACAAGATGAGCATTACCTACCAAACATATTGGCATGCTGAGGTTAGCATTTAGTTCAAATCACCGTTGTGCCTAAGTACAGCCTAAAAGATGCTGTTGATGTTTTGGGAACCCATAATGCTTTTATCAGAGCTGCAATGTTGACATGAATCAAGATACGCTAACGAAGCAAACACTCGACCCGCACCAGTCACATAAATAACTCTTCATGTTTTCACAACACACTTGTGCTTTATTAGGTAAACTGTATAAAGAGGACATTTGACAGATGAGAAGTGGGTGAGTCACATGGTCAAAGGCCAGCTTTGAAAACCTCATCAATATTCCCTCACATTAAATATGTATGTATGTATATATTCAGAAAGAATAGAATAGATACTATCTTTATCCCTTTTAAGGGGGAAATTTTTCTCTCCATTTGACCCATCCCTGTATATAGGGAGCAGTGGTCTGCCAAGTGACAGGCGCCCGGGGAGCCGGGGGTTCAGTGTATTGCTCAGGTACACTTTGACACGTGACACATCCCAGTCGGGGATTTAACCATTGACCTTCCGGTTCCCAGACGACCTCTTAACCCAGTGCGCCACGGTCTCCCCTGAAGGATGTGTCCCAGTTGTTCTGCTCTTGACAAATACTCTGCGACAATCTGATGGCTCCTGAAATTCCATCAGAAACACTATTAAGACCACCCCCACTTTACTGGGCCTCAGATTATAAAGGTAAGTCATTATTTATTTAAACTCAGCCAAGGATAGAGCCCTCGATTCCACACTATCATAAAGCGCTTAGGGGAAAGCTGATGATCATAAAATGTGGGCTCACAGAAAGAGTTTGTCTCGCTAAATCAATGACTGGCAGCCTTGATGGATGAGAGTTAGAGGTACAACTCCAAATGCATTTCATCCTTTCATCTGTTTGCATGTATGTCAGGGTATTTGAGGTATTAATGTTGGTGGAACAACCATCAGAAATGTCCACATGATTATCTAAAACACTGGAGATGTTCCTGGGTCTCCCTCCAATCCTCTAACTCCACCAGCTGCTTGGCTCTAGAGATTGATAGATGGAGGATGGAAATGAAGTGGTGATATAGAGACTTTGGTTTAAGGGTGCTTTGATGGGGGATGGAGGGAAGAGTCCCATCTGCTGTTGCAGTTGCTTTCTGTTAGGACGGCCACTTCTTTCTCCATATAGAGCTGAAGGTGTCAGATGAGGCAAATGGAGGTGGTTATTGCTCTTCAGAGGGGCATCACAGAGCATACGTCAAACTCACGCTGAGAGGAGATGACACTTCTGACAGTCAATTATAGTCGGCCCGTTTCTCCTCTCCAGCACTGTGGCCTCCTCTGATCTCCCACTGCTCCGCTCCTCTGCTGCTGTTTTTGGGAGAGTTCAGCATCAGCACATTTTGAATCAGGAGGCAAGGCAACAGACTGGTGGACACTTTAAGTGTTCCTCTATAAGGCACTGTAAGCACATCATTATCAGAATGTGGCTTCCTAAAAACACAATTTGAATTAAACGCATTGTGACAAACATTAAACTCCTCTCATATCTGAAAGCAAACTAGTTGCAAATTCCATACTTAAATGTATTTATATAACAACATGACAGCTCATGAGATTTTTTCAGGTGTCAGTTACGGATTATTAAGTTAGATATAACTTTAAAATGGTATCCCGGGCTGCTGCACTGTAGCATTATAATAAGCTCTGATACCTACACATGTTAGACAGATAAGTGAACTCAATGAACCCACCCACCCATCGCCTCTCACACACAACCTTGTACTTCTATCTTTGTGAGGACCCTCATTGACAAAATGCATTCCCTAGCCCAGGCATGGGCAAACTACAGCCCGCGGGCTGGATATGGCCCGTTGGGCCTTTTAATCCGGTCCGTCAGATATTGGTACAAAATTGCCCAAAGTATAATAAAGACTAGGGCTGGGAAGTATACCGTTTTTAAATTTCCGGTATGATATGAATTCTTCACACACCATTATACCGGTGCATAGCCGAAACAACTGCTGTCTGCTTTCAACATGCAGCTAAATGTATTCTTTGCTGCTGTCAGTGATAGTTGTCTTATATGTATTGAGAGGGAACTCTATTCATGGTCATAACTTTATAACACAACAATTAACAACCCACAACTAACGCTCTTTAACAGAGAAAAACACCACAGCACACAACAGTCTGTGACACATAAACAATTTGTAACACTAATAATTGTACATTTATAAAATTTCACCGCCGAACTGCATGCTGGGTACAACTGTCTAACAGCTGGGAGAGGCTCCGTCGCTCCAGTTACATTAAAGAACAGAGCGATGCAGGATGAACAAAGACAGACCGGAGATGCACCGATAGAGTTTGACACATATGCAACGCTGATCACCGTAATATGCGTGGTATTTGTTATAAATGTACGTTTGTGCAAAGAGGGTGATAACAAGCAGTACAGGGACACAGGGGCTGAGGAAGAGACGGAAGACACGCCACACAAACGGCTGTTCACCGCTCGTCCTGATCCTGCAGACCAGTGATTCTCAACTGGTGGTTCGTCGCGGACCCGTTTTCAGTGGGTCACGGGCCTTTGCTTTATGCAGCGGAGTTATTCACGCTCCTTTCAAGCATTTATGGAACTTGTTCAGCTGTGCAGGAAAAACACAGACCAATGCGGTGTAAATCACATCACGTGATGCAGTTTAACCAATAAAATAAGGGTATTCCGATACGTTTCCTGACGCCAGTGAGATGTACCCACACCGTGACACAGGGAGGAGAGACAAGGAAAGACTTCGCAGAGCTCTGTCAATGTTAGATGACAGTTAAATATTTGTATGATCCCTTCAAAGAATCAAACTGCTAAAAAGACCACAGTCATTAACCTTTACACAAAAAACTCTGTCAAAAATGATTGCTTAAATAAGTAAGTGCATGATACAATATGCATTTATGCAATAAAAAAATACAGTGTAAGATCCCATTTAACTGATGAACACCTCAGATCTGTTCTGAGAATTGCCACAACCAAACTGACACCAAACGTTGACGCACTGGTTAAAAAGGGTGACCAACAGCACTGTTCCCACTGAAATTAAATGCAAGTTACTTTTTAGGTCATGGCTTTTACTGGTAATTTATATTAGTTCACACAAACACTCCATTCATCTGCTACTGGCCCGGCCCGTCTGTCAAATTTAAAAACTCAATGTGGCCCCCGAGCCAAAAAGTTTGCCCACCCCTGCCCTAGCCCCTCAACCATCACAATACAATATCCTTACCTAATCCTTACCTAACCCTAACCTAAACTTTGTTTGAACTTTAATCTTGAAACCATGTCTGGATCCCCAAACAGGCCTTTGAAGGTCTGTCCCAAAGTGAGAACCTTCCAAAATGTCCTCACTTTCCAAAGAAGTCATCGCTCTGTAAGTCTAAAACTCAAACTGATTCCACTTGGACCTGTGGCCGTCTCTGTAGCTCCCATCACCACTTTCGATCTCAACGGCAGCATACTAGTTGAGTAACAAGGCCAGCCAAGAGGGATTTCAGGAGGTTGGTTTTACAGTGTATCTCCCACATATTCTCTCCTCTGTCAACAAAAGATGTAAGGCGATTAAACCATTGATGTTGTAGTGCGGCCGAGGAGGGCTTCTCATCTGAAAGGATTGGAAGAGCGCCGTTTGTCTGCCCACCACTATTTTAAATTCATGGCACGTAGCCCTGCATATGATATGCACTCTATGAACCCAGCACTGTCTTAAACCTTAACATTGTTAAGTGGCATGCACACTTAATGGAGCTTCCCTTATGAGGGTGCAACAGGGTGTCCTAACAGGAAGTAGAGGGATTCATAGTGGAGGGGGGTTCTACTCGAGAGTTGTTGAGGAGAACCTCTAAATGAAAGATGCGAGGTTGAAGATCCAGGAGCAACGGAGGACACTGCAGAGCAAGCAGCCTCTTCTTGTGCTTGTTGCTAGGATACTTTGGCCTTTTATTCAGTATTATGGGTTGTGCTTCACCGCACTTTCTCTACACAGTGGCGCCTCCATTACCTATGCGCCTTTCTACTTTAGATCTCTCACCCTACTTTTGATCCATTTCCTCTGTCAAGTTGTATTTGTTCTGATCGAGAGACTTCTAAACAAGTTCAATCTTGTCTCAGAGGAATGCATCGAGAGCAAGGTATTCCCTTGGTGGCTTTAACTCTGTGCTCCCTCAGGGACAAATGAAGATTGTATACCTGAAGGGTCTTCTTGTAGTCAGCACGTGCACTATAAAACAAACAGCAAATGAAAAAGGAGGAAGAGGGAGCCTGTCGCCATGTGCTTGGTAATTCTACAGCCTCATGCCACATAGGGCTGCACGATTATGGCCAAAATCATAATCGCGATTATTTTGATCAATATTGCGATCACGATTATTTCACGATTATTCATTAATTTTAGGGACAACATCTTTTTATTGCACTTTCACGTTTAAATGAACAAGAACACTGCTTCCACTTCCATTGTTGTGCTACATTCAGGCTAATGTACAACTCTTTGCATCAGACTGGTCCTGATCACAGTGCATCTCGTAGAAAGAAAATATAAATAAAATAGTATCAACACTTTTTACCCAAAATTAAATCAACAGAGCACTTCTTTCACTTCCATTTTGTGCTACATTCCATTTCTATGCGGCGCACTAGCGATTACTATGCGGACACAACTCGAACGCACTCTGTGCATATCTTCCAGACAACGAATGATGATCCTTTTCGAGGGGCTAGCTCCTCGCCTTCTGCTCCTATATATTTGATTTAGCGACACAACACACGGTCACGGCCGCCTGCTCTCTGTTCTGTTGTCCGTCTCTCTTCTTCTACTAATACCGGAGTCTGCAGGGTGCGCACATGACACCTCCCATCTCGTTCGCCCCCTCGTGGTCGGCTGACTGTTAGTTGCGGAAGCGCTTGATTTGATATGTAGCAGAGCACGCATTTTAAACGTCAATATCGCAGACGATCATGCTCATTTAATCGTGGCAGCCGTGATCGCGATTAAAATTTGATTAATTGTGCAGCCCTAATGCCACATATGGTGCACTATTTACGCGTGGAACAATGCGAGCAGTTTCATGCAGAAGTTAATAGTTGACTGTTGAATGAGAGAACCCTAAAAATAGTATGAAAGCAGAAGCATGGAACTGATTCATGTCGATATCCTATTTACCACAGTCGTGGCCGTGCGGTTCACCAAACGGTGGAACGGCTGACTGAGGTTTTCGAGGAACCACATCAGTGGCCTTCAGCAGATGACTGAGGAGAAGGGGAATCTGAAAAACATGTGGAAGAGGGAGAGATGGGATCAGGAGAAATGTATGATGATCGGCGTTATGGAGGGTTTTGGGAGAAGATTTACGGAGGGAAGAAACAAGATAACATGAGAGCAGGAACGAAGGTGAAAGAAGCATAGATGAGGTAAACAGGAGGAGCAAAAAGGAAGACAGCACTCATACCAGCTGCAGCGGAAAACTGGTCACCCCTGAAACCTCCAGAGGTTAGGGGGATAAAAACAACAACTCCGACAAGGCCAGAAATATTCCTGAACACTCCTGAGGAATGAATGAGGATTTGACACCGACTTTTCATACTTTCTATTTTCAGAGAAGTAAATATTTCAACAGAGGAATCCGGTTTATCTACTCAAACAGCTGCTATCGCTGTGCTTTACATTTTGATCGGCGGTTCGATCCTTGCCTGCTACGTGTCCTATGCCGAAGTGTCCCTGAGCAAGACACTGAACCCCTAACTGCTCCCCGGGCGCTTCTCAGCTGCCCACTGCTCCCAATAAGCTAGGGATGGGTTAAATGCAGAGGACAAATTTCGTATTTGTGTAAATGTAAATGACAATAAACTTAAAACTTAACTTATCTATCAAATACTCAAAACCAGAGAACTAAAAGTTTTCTTGGAATTAATCTTGTCAGTGCTGACACTTTGGGTCTACTTTTTACGTGATAGATTGTAATAGTAGAACACAAACACAGGCACACATACCATGCATCCCCTTCCAATATTGCAGTCAGCAGAACCAATCCAACTAACACAACTCCATCAAATCTCTGATGAGGCTGTGCTTTCATACACCTTCATTTGACTGTTAAATGTGTTTCACAATGATCCAACTTTGAGTGTTTCCAACTGATTAGATGTGTTGCAAAACTGACTCATTCATAGTTTTGCTATGACTTCGTTTGATATATTGAATGTAAGATTGGGATTATTGCAAGGCTGTAGAGGTTAATAGCTCTAGGGTGGGGCCTTGCCGTGCCTTTGAATTTCTGGGGAATTTTATTGTGTCGTAAAAAGTCAGTTGTGTAAGTCAGGCGTCAGAGCTGCCCTGTTGCCGAACTGCCTCGTGGGAGTCCACATGTGGAAGAGGAAAATGTGAGAGAAAGGGTGGCATTATCGTTCTTACTCTGCAAATAACATGACATCATCTACAACGTCAGTGTTGTAGCAGTATTGAAAGTACAGTTTATGTCATGCATAAATGAGGCCAAATTGTGGGCTTGTGAAGCAGATGAATATCAGTATATGCGACTGCATCTTTCCTTTGGTCACTGTGCTGGCGTCAAACACATGCAACCAAATCAAAAAACCATCCATCTCTTTACCTGATTCGATGCTGCACCAGGTGGCAGGAAGCTGAGACCTTTCCCAGCACACACATTGGGTGAGAGGTGTGAAAACCTGCACAGGTTGCCACAGTGCTGACAGACAGGCTGGTGACTGTAAACCAGCCTAACGTGTGTCTATTGAGTGTGGGAGTTTAAAACAATGAAGGAAGTAGAATTTTCAGGCAAGAGAAGCAAGAGATTGACGTCGAGGACAAAGAGCTAGCATATGTTCCTGTTTGCTAATCTGGAGATTTTACATTAACTGATGAGAGGTCTGATAACCCTCCATTCGTAAAGAGGCTCACAACGACTTGTTTAGGTAGCATTGATGTAGTTTCTGGCAAGCCTTCCTCTCATAACATTTGACAATTTTATGAAGCCATATATATTTTAGTGGTTGTATTGTTTAAACTCTCCAGGGAGTGTATGCACAGCCTTCATCCATGGCTGTTTCTGTTGGTGATTAACTGCCACCGCGGTCACCGTTAGTGACTTCCATTGAGTGGTTGACCACCTGGTCACCACCGGCTCGCTCTGATCTGTGTCACTCCCAGCTAATGTGAGCTGACACGGCAGCTCCCAGAGGACAGCTGGCTCCACAGCAGACAATGGAGGCCGAGCAGCGTCTGACCCGGCTAAAGGTAGTCTTGCTGTTGCAGCTGACTCATCTGCTGCCTTTTCAGTGTGGCTGTAAAGGTCTCTGATGTAATGGAGATGTGGTGAGTGACTTTTAGGAGACAAACCGCTTCACAGACAAGGACACAAAAATGAACGGTAAAAAAAAGTGTACACTTTTGAGCATTGGCCACTCCCAGCGTCCCTGTCTTTTAAACTCTTCACCCAGTAGCCAATAATAATATATTTATTCTCCTACAGTTCAGTGGCTTTGGAATCCAGTGGCAGAATATCAGCTTCAGCCACAGCTGTACTTTCCTTATCACAGACTCTAAAAACATTCCAAAGAGAGCTGTTGGATTGATGAGGCAGGCAGAGGATGATGCACACCAAAGCGCCTGTTTAACCACCCTGCTGTGTAAATGATAGCCATGCATCATGAAGTGAGAAGGCGTGAGATAACGACCAGATGATGGGGTGTCAGGGTGGGAGGTCCTGTATAATGGAATTACTGCTTGATTAGTTCCATTAGGCTCTGTTAGGTGTGTGTGTGTGTCCTTGTACAAGCTACACTAATAAACCTGATAAAGTCAGAGATGGGTTTAGGCCTATTAAAATGATGGAGTACTTTTAGGGTTGCAATGTCAGTTATGGAATCGGGACCCTTACAACAGCAGCGTGTATATTGACATGTACAACCCTCCCTATGCACTGGGCCACTGGATATATACAACGCATAATCCACATAAACCAACATCCTATCAAATGTAATACCCTATTTTAAACTGCTTTGACAGCAGCAGCAGCAGTAATACATGTCATTATTGCCCCGAGGGTGGAAAAAGGGTTGTGTGTAACAACGCTGCTTGATGAAGCCGTTCATTAGCTTCAATTACATATTCACTTTGTGATTAATCCCTCTCAGGATTGGAGCTGTTGGCTTGAGTTGTTTTATTGATCGTATACTTTGCAGAGCTCTCTCACACATTCATAGGGCCATCGGAAATCTGTTTACATTTCCATAATTCTTCCAGATTACGTTAGTTTTTCCAAAACTCTGTTTACCGTTTACATTTTTCTGAGTTTTGTATATTACGATTTAAGCACATTTTGTCATCAGTGTCATGTGGTGGATGAATAGAATTTCAACAATTCAATAAGAAAATATTCATAATATAATGAATTTCAATGTTTCATGTAACTTAAAATTGCAACATTTTTCAATCAAAGAAAATGCTTCAATGCATTCATAAAACAAAACATTTTATCCTATCGAGAGTAACACCAGATTTTTATAAATTGCATCCACATTTTGGCCAATACCATGATATTCCGAATTTTACAGTTTATTCCATTTTCAGGATCAAATTCGACGATTCCGTTCGTGTTTTCCGTATCTTGGTTTTAATTGCAAATTGCATTTAAAAATTTAAGGTGCAAGATACGAGATTGGGAGCATTTCTTTCGGCTCTCAACATGGTAGCACCTTAGCTGGCGACTCATAGCTAACAGCGCTAACGTAGTATAAACTACGACAAACATGCTGACAGGGCTAACAGTGTTTACCTGAGAAGGCATTGGAGGGTGGGTGCTATGCTTTGCTGTTGGTCAAGACGGTCTTATCAGCTGTAACCGCTGTATGAGAGCAGTGCAGAGCAGCCACCAGGAGCACGCTCACATGCACTACAAGCATGTGAACAAAGAGCGGCGAAGCTCTGACAACACACAGAGGGATTCTCTGCTCTACATCTTTACATAGATGATAGCTGTTTGCTGCTATATTAATGCTCAGATTGTGGTATTTTGCTCCTTTTAAGTGAATTTTCTGTTTTTATTTTTCTGTCAATTGATGAATGTAAAGGTGGGAGCTGTGAACAGACAAAGAACATTTTGGATGGTGCATTGTGCTCCAGGTTAAGCTGGAAATGATTAGACGTATAAGACACCTTGGCAACACTTGCCAGCGCCGATCAAACAGAAGACAAGTCAAGAAACCTTGTTCTGGATGCAGCCACAGAGCCATAAAGCTAACCGGCAGTGTGACCTGATGTCTGCTTGTCAGGACTCGTAAAGTTTACCTCTAAAAAGGTTGCTGGCATTGACGCCCTCTTAGCTCTTCCTCTCTGAGATGTTTCACACCTCGGACTCCATCTTTCACACACACAAACATACACATGTTCTCTGTCTCTCTCTCTCGCTCTCTGTTTCTCTCGCTCGCTCTCTCGCTCTGTCTCTCTCTCTCTGTCTGTCTCTTTGAGCTGCTAGGCATCTTGCCATAGTCAGGGAGAGGGAGTGTGTGTGCGCAGACGTTTAGAAGATGAAATTGTTATTTTACTGCTGCAACTTCTTACAAGCTTCTATTATATTGGTGGGGGGGTAAAAAATAGCCTGTCTGTGTGTGCCCATTTGGATATGTTTCAGACAGTTCTACCCTGGAAAGAGGATGAGGATGTCTTTGACTGACAGACAAATACATTGGTCACTTCCCAAGTTGAAAAAGCTGTCTAAAATTCAGTGCATGGATGATGTAGTGGAGACCTGGATGAAGCTGCAGTCTGGCCCTGAGTCTGCGCTAACGCTAGTCTGCTTGGTTATTATACCTTTTTGTGTCTGCAGTGTCTACTGCACTCTCATTCTCCTCATTCTCCTGTTTGCTTTCTAATGGCCTCTTTGCAGACGACTGCGGCGTATAAGCGCCGTCGACTTCGCTTAGTTTCACCACATCTCAAAACGCTGCTGTCGGGGCGAGTCAAAGGCTATGGCACTCCGGTCCAACATCAATCCGATTCTAGCCGCGGGTGGGATGAGATGGCTGTCTATGTGGACAGCTCTTACGTAAGATCTCGTTCTCTTTGTGGCAATTACTGTGCTAATAGCCCTTTCGGAGATCCCTTTTATCCATCAGTGCTCCGTTAATAGTCTGTAAAGCTCCAGATGACAACAGTGGATGGATGGGGTTTTGTCTGTTTCATTTAAGCGCGTTGTCCTCTTGCAGTGAGAAAGCTCTCCAGTGATTCCACAGTTATGTATTTTGTAGGAGTTTACTCTTACTGTTCTTTAACAGAGTAATTTTCCGGATTGCGAGCATGTGGTCACAGGTTTGTTTGGGCACATGGTCAAGAAAAACACCAGAGCAAGAGGTCAACACTTGGATTAAATAGCAGAGCCACGAGATGAGTCTGGCCTGCGTTCCCTTTCTCATAGATTTGCATTTTCATGAAATCTGAGGTGGTTATTATTCATGTAATTGTAAATGGTAATGAAACCACTAGATGATGTCACTGGAAGGAAAAGGTTATTTTCACTGGACTGGAAGAAGCCTCAGTTTGCAGAATGCATCAGAACCCGCATGGCAGATGGGATTTTCCAAGGCCGATAATGAAGGGGTTAGGGTTGTACTTGTTGAAGGAACCCTCTCTGTATCTACCATTTGAACTGCTAGCTGTTAGACTCTGCTTACATAAGCACAACCTCTGCCAGCTCAGCAGTCTGACAGACGGGCTTGTAAAGGAACGGGGAGGTATGCAGATTTATGCTAATTAGGTTGCCATGGGGTTTGTGGCGGTGAAACCGTGGTAACGGGGAAAGGAATGAGGTTAAAGAGGGCCATAGGCTCCGGGAGGACGTTCTTTACCCACAATGCCCTCTGGTGTTTGTTTACACACTGCGGTGGGTTCGGCGAGGTAAAACCAGCCTGCAAAGCCTTTGGTGGTCCCTGTGGGGTATCATGTTGATGACATCCAGATGTTTACAGTTTACATATCTGTATGAGTTCAGTTCAGTTTTTTTTATTGAAACAGGGGATGATTTAACTCCAATTTAACCAGCAAGTAAATATTCATAATTCCTGCTAGCAAAAGACATGTAATCCCCACAACAAATCATCCCACCTAAACAGCTGTATGATACTGTCATTTGAATAAAGGGATTGTGCAGTTTGTGTATTCAAAACAAATAAAGGATAAGCATTGTGTAGCATAGTAATTCCACAGTGGGTTGCAACCATCTTCTTCTACGCCAGCAGAGAATCTGGTTATCAACCTGGTTGATAAGCCAGAGGAATGTAGTGTCCCATCCTACATCACTCAGGAGTTCTGACCCGTAACTCTGTCAAGGGCCATGAGTGTCACTAAGTGTGACGTAGCAAGAGGCTTTTTTTTAAGTGGTCTTGGAATAGAATAATACTCAACAGAAGACATTGTTCACCCTAGAAAGTCAAAGTGCACCTAAACCAGATTACTTTCATGGACTCTGCTTTGTACCACTCTGACTCTGTATAATGTTAGCAGTACTTGCTTAATACAGAAGTGAGAGATGGATAAGAAAGGTCATCTGCAACAATTCATTACAGACACACAGGTTTCCTGTTGACAGACAAGAGCCTAGAGCCAATCCAACAACAAACGTCACTAATCTTTTCTGCTTTGTTTCACAGTGAATACCACGACACGCACACATGGACAGTAATTAATGGAGAGGGCCAAATATAAGCCCACAGCTTTGATTTCATGGGATAAACCCAACTGGCTACCAGATTGACATTGTTCTAGTCTAATCAAAAGATTAAGGGCAGAGGGCACTAGCTTTACAAGTGGCCTGATCATCACAAAATACACTGCTGCACTATTGCACTGCAATATTCTCTTGTTATGGACATGCAAGATGCATTTCTTTTGGTTAAACAAGGTTTTTGACACAATGTTCACATAATGAGTTATTTATAAATCACATGTACACATGTAATCGCACTCACACACTAACGTCACACAGACGCAACTCCTGCAGGCGTGTGAAGGCGTCTGCTGACCCTGTGAGGGTGGTGACGACGAGCTGAGGAGACGACGGGGTAGAGGTGGGCAGATGTGTGACAGCAACAAGACACACATCTGCTGGAACACTTATAAATACACTGGTTCTCTCTTTCTCTCCCACTAAGGATGCTGATAAATAGGCATTTACACTGCTCTCATTGGTACATTTAAGAGCCCCAGCTGACCAACAACGTCAAATGACGACATTATGTGTAATTCCATATGTACCTACTGTGGTTATTGTGGGTCAACACTAATGCCTCATCATAGTGCTGGGCGGTATACCGGTTTTAATTTCCCGTATGATATTCATTTTTCACACACCACCATACCGGTGCATAGCCGAAACAACTGCTGTTAACAGGCAGCAGAATATATTGTTCGCGGCTAATGGTGCAATCGTCGGAGCTAGTTATCAAGAGTTATTGAGAGGGACCTCTAATCATGGTTGTAACTTTAGAACACAACGATTAATAACTCACAACTAACGCTCTTTAACAGGGCAAAACACCACGACACAACAGTTTGTGACAAATAAAAAATTTCTAACACTAATAATTGTACATTTATAAAATGACACTGCCGAACGGCATGCTGGGTACAGCTCGCTAGCTAGCTAGCCCGCTAGCACAACAGTCTGTTAACAGCTGGGAGAGGCTCCGTCGCTACAGGAACGTTACATTAAAGAACAGAAAGGAGCGATACAGGATGAACAAAGGCAGACTGGAGATGCACCGACAGAGTCTGTGCCCAAGAGAGGAGCTGTGTCTGCTGTTTGGAAGTGTTTGGGTTTTACAAATCCGATGTCCAAAAGACTGTGGGTACTTCTCAAGTCTCTTAATTGCATCCCCGTTTCCCTCACTTGGGTCCTTTCCTTGCGTCTTAGTCCCTCCCATCAGGGATGCATGGAGGAACCCATGCGAGGAGAGAGGAACGAGGAAATATGTTTTAAGACACTTGAGACGTCCTTTCCTCAGTTGCGTCACGTGAAGCGACGTCTGTTTCTGATGACGGTACAGCTGATCACAGCTGGATCAGCTGTCAGTCGGCTTTAACAGCTGGAGAGACTTTTGATAAGTTTGTGTCTGTACACATGATCACTGTACTTAATAATAGTAACTAATAATACTAATAACTAATAAAGACACACAGTAATCACCACTGTAGAGGTGTGTCTCTGTAAACAAACTGTCCTGTGTTCTGTTTATAAGAGCAGGATCCATTTCTACCGGCGGAATGCGATCGTCTTATTCATGAATTATTTATGAATTAAGAGACTTGAGAAGTGCCTTGTATATTGCAAAGTTTGTCGAGCCACTGTTGTTGACGCTGGTGGTAACACGAGCAATTTACTCCATCACCTCAGCAGAAAACATGAGTTGGAATACCAAGAGTGTGATTATGGTCGTCAACCAGTGAAGCCAAAGGGTCAGACATCGCTTGAAGAGGCATTTGCTCGAAGCACTGCATATGACAAGAAAAACAAGCGGTGGAGCGACATTACGAACGCAATTACGATCCATCTATGCAAGGACATGGTCCCGCTACAGACAGTCGAGACAGACTCAGAGCAATGATTAAAACACTGGATTCAAGGTACGTCTTACCGGGGCGACACTACTTCAGCCAAACTGCTATCCCAACATTATAGGAACAAACTGGCACATCCCGGGTGCAATGCAGACCGGGCGGCGGGTCAGGCAGGAGACCTGGGCGAGCCGATCGCCGGCAGCATAGACTAGCTCTAGGGACGTGGAACGTCACCTCGCTAGCGGGGAAAGAGCCAGAGCTGGTGCAGGAGGTGGAGCGATACCAGCTAGATATAGTTGGACTCACCTCCACACACAGCGCTGGCTCTGGAACCAAGCTCCTGGAGAGGGGTTGGACTTTGTCCTTTTCCGGAGTTGCCCAGGGTTAGAGGCGCCGGGCGGTTCATTTATACACATTTAAACACAGCCAATTGCTATATTGCCAAGTGCTATAAAATAACTTTAAAATGAAATTAAAAAGTACAGCACACAAATATATTTGTCAACAATAACTGATATGGTACAAAGCACAGAATATATATATATATATATATATATATATATATATATATATATATACGGACGAATGGGCCAAAAAAGGCGAGTGAATAAAAACGTGTCTTTAGTCTTGCAAACTATACCAGAAGGGCTGCAGCTGCGGTGGTCGTGAATGCTAAAACTCATGGGAGGAGTTCGGGGAGACCATGGAGAAGGACTTTTGGTTGGCCTCAAGGAGGTTCTGGCAAACCATCCGACTGCTCAGGAAGGGAAAGCAGGGCTTATCCCAGGCTGTTCTCAGCAGGGGGGGGGGAAACTGCTGACCCGGATGGGGGACATCATCGGGCAGTGGAAAGAGCACTTTGAGGAACTCCTAAACCCGACCAACATGTCCTCTGCAGAGGAGGCAGCGCCTGAGGACCTAGGGGAAGGCTCACCCATATCCCTGGCAGAGGCCACTGAGGTAGTTAAAAAGCTCCTTGGTGGCACGGCGCCGGGGGTGGATGAGATCCGCCCTGAGATGCTGAAAGCGCTGGACATGGTTGGGCTGTCCTGGCTGACACGCCTCTTCAATCTCGCATGGGGGTCGGGATCAGTGCCCTTGGACTGGCAGACCGGGGTGGTGGTTCCCATCTTCAAAAAGGGGGACCGGAGAGTGCCCTCGAATTACCGGGGTATCGCACTACTCAGCCTCCCGGGGAAGGCTTATGCCAGGGTGCTGGAAAGGAGGCTCCGACCGTTTGTCGAACCTCCGATCCAAGAGGAGCAATGCGGATTCCGTCCTGGCCGTGGAACAGTGGACCAGCTCTTTACCCTCGCAAGACTACTGGAAGGGTTCTGGGAGTTTGCCCAACCAGTCTACATGTGCTTTGTGGACTTGGAGAAGGCTTTCGATCAGGGGTTCTTGTGGGGGGTGCTGCGGGAGTACGGGGTGCCGGACCCATTACAACAGGCAATCCGTTCTCTATGACTGCAGTAGGAGCTGTGTCCGCATTCTCGGTAATAAGTCAGACACGTTCCCAGTGGGTGGTGGCCTACGCCAGGGCTGCCCTTTGTCACCGGTCCTGTTCGTGACTTTGACGGACAGGATATATAGGCGCAGCCTGGGGGCGGAGAACGTCAGTTTCGGGGGTCTCGGGATCGCCTCTCTGCTGTTTGCAGATGATGTGGTCCTGTTAGCCTCCTCGGATCATTACCTCCAGCATGGGAGGGGCGGTTTGCAGCCGAGTGTGAAGCACTTCCAAATCTGAGGCCATGGTGCTCTGCCGGAAACCGGTGGATTGCTCCCTCCAGGTGGGGACGGAGTGCCTACCTCAAGCGAAGGAGTTAAAGTATCTCGGGGTCTTGTTCACGAGTGAGGGTAAGATGGAGCGGGAGATCGACAGGCGGATCGGTGCGGCTGCAGCAGTAAAGCAGGCGTTGCACCGGACCGTCTTGGTGAAGAGGGAGCTGAGACGGAAGGCAAAGCTCTCAATGGCTCTCTCTGGCTCCCATCCTACTTTTTAAGACTCTAGGAACCACAAGTAACCCTGAATTAATGGATCGCAGCTCTCTAGTAGGGCAGTATGGTACTATAAGCTCTTTAAGATATGATGGAGCCTGAACAATTCGGGCTTTGTAGGGAAGTAAAAGGATTTAAAATTATATTCTAGATTTTACAGGGAGCCAGTGCAGAGAAGCTAATACAGGAGTAATATGATCTCTCCTCTTAGTTCTTGTTAGTACACGAGCTGCAGCATTCTGGATCAACTGGAGAGATTTAAGAGACTTATTAGAGCAGCCTGAAAATAAGGAATTGCAGTAATCTAGTCTAGAGGTAACAAATGCATGAACTAATTTCTCTGCATCGCTTTGAGATGGGATGTGCCTGATTTTTGAAATATTACGTAGGTGAAAAAAGGCAGTCCTAGAAATAAGTTTTATCTGAGAGTTGAAAGACAAATCCTGATCAAAGGTAACTCCAAGATTCTTGACGGTGCTGCTGGATGCCAGCGCAATGCCATCTAGAGAAACTATATCATCAGATAACTGATTTCGGAGGTGTTCTGGTCCTAAACTTCAGTTTTGTCTGAGTTTAACATCAGGAAGTTGCAGGTCATCCAGGTTTTTATGTCCTTAAGACACGCTTGCAGTTTAGCAAGCTGGTTGGTTTCGTCTCGTTTGATCGATATATATAATTGAGTATCATCTGCATAACAATGAAAGGTTATAGAGTGTCTTCTGATAATATTGCCTGAAGGAAGCATATATAAGGTGAACAAGATTGGTCCAAGCACAGAACCTTGTGGAACTCCATAACTGACATTGGTCTTCATCGATGCTTCATCATTTACATAAACAAACTGAGATCGATCCGATAGATAGGATCCAAACCAGTTCAGTGCGGTTCCTTTGATGCCAATATAATGTTCCAGTCTCTGCAACAGGATGTAGTGGTCTATAGTGTCAAACGCAGCACTAAGGTCTAACAGGACAAGAACAGAGACGAGTCCTCTGTCTGATGCGATTTGAAGGTCATTAGTTATTTTTACCAGAGCTGTCTCTGTGCTATGATGCTTTCTAAATCCTGACTGAAAATCCTCAAATAAACTATTGTTAGACAGAAAGTCACACAACTGATTTGCAACTGCTTTCTCAAGGATCTTAGAGAGGAAGGGAAGGTTAGAGATTGGTCTATAGTTGGCCAACACCTCTGGATCCAGAGTGGGCTTCTTAAGAAGAGGTTTAATCACAGCTACTTTAAAGGACTGTGGTACATGACCTGTTACTAAAGACAGGTTGATGATATCTAATAAAGTTGTGCTAATTAATGGTAGCACTTCTTTAAGCAGCCTAGTCGGTATAGGGTCTAAGAGACAGGTGGAAGGTTTAGACATAAAAATTGTTGAAGTCAGTTTGTCAAGGTCAATGGGAGTAAAGCCATCTAAACATATATCAGGGTTTACAGCTGTTTCTAAGGTTACTCTATTTGTGGAAAGATCGGTCGAGGGCAGGAGATTATTAATGTTCTTATCATTAAAGAAGTTCATGAAGTCATTGCTACTGAGGTCTATAGGGATACTCGGCACAACAGAGCTGTGACTCTGTCAGCCTGGCTACAGTGCTGAAGAGGAACCTGGGGTTGTTCTTGTTTTTCTCTATTAACGATGAGTAATAAGCTGCTCTGGCATTACGGAGGGCCTTCTTATATGTCTTAAGACTGTCTCGCCAGAGTAACCGAGATTCTTCCAAGTTAGTGGAACGCCATGTTCTTTCAAGTTTTCGCGATGTTTGCTTTAATTTGCGGGTTTCAGGGTTATACCATGGAGCGAATCTCCTTTGTTTTACCAACTTCTTTTTTAAAGGAGCAATAGAGTCTAGTGTCCTCAGTGAGCTTGTAGCACTGTCGACAAGATGATCAATCTGGGTAGGACTAAAGTTAGCACAGGAGTCCTCTGTCATATTGAAGCATGGTATCGAGTTAAATACAGACGGAATCGCTTCTTTAAATTGAGCTACGGCACCATCAGATAGACATCTAGTGTAGTAACTCTTGCTTAACGGTGTACACTCCGTTAGTAAGAATTCAAAGGTTATTAGATAATGGTCCGATAGAAGAGGGTTCTGTGGATAGACTATTACATCTTCTATGTTAATGCCATAAGTCAGAACCAGGTCGAGACTGTGGTTAAAACAGTGAGTGGGTTTCTGTACATTCTGACAGAAACCAATCGAAGGCTATTGTTCTCGACATCCACATGAATATTAAAGTCACCTACAATAATTACTTTATCTGTTTTAAGGACTAGACTTGATAAAAACTGAAAAAATTCCGATAACAATTCCGAATACGGACCTGGGGCCCGGTACACTATAACAAATATAACTGGCTGTATTGTTTTCCAGGTTGGGTGTGAAAGACTAAGAACCAAGCTTTCAAATGAGTTATGGTCTAGTTTAGGTTCAGGATTTAATAATAGGCTAGAGTTAAAGATGGTTGCTACTCCACCTCCTCGGCCGGTGCCTCGAGGAATGTGAGTATTGATATGACTTGGAGGAGTTGATTCATTTAGGCTGACATATTCATCATTACTCAGCCATGTTTCAGTAAGACAAAATAAATCAATATGATTATCTGATATTAGCTCATTTACTAGTAGAGCTTTAGATGACAAAGATCTGATATTTAAGAGTCCACATTTAATTATCCTATTTTGTTGTACTGTTGCGGTAGTTTTAACTTGGATTAAGTTATTTTGTTTAACTCCTCGATCGTTTATTTTTGATTTAATTAATTTAAGTGGCCGTGGGGCAGACACAGTCTCTATGTGGTTTTGCGTGAGTAACTGCTCTAATGGAAGCTCAGAGGAGTGTGTAGGACTGCAACTCTGCTTCCTGGTCTGATCTCTGGGTTGTCATGCACCAGGTCCATACAGAAACTGGGTCAGATTTGCAGAGATGAGATCTGCTCCATCCAAAGTGGGATGAATGCCGTCCCTCCTAAGCAAACCAGGTTTTCCCCAGAAAGTGTCCCAGTTATCTACGAAGCCGACATTGTTTGCTGGGCACCACCAAGACAGCCAGCGGTGAAATGATGACATGCAGCTAAACATTTCATCATTGGTCAGATTCGGGAGGGGGCCAGAGAAAACTACGGGTCCGACATGGCTTTTGCGTATGTACACACAGAATGAGCTGGAACATGTTGCCGGTGAGAGGGAAGTCTGGGTCAGCCTGCTTGGCCTGCTGCCATCGCGACCCGACCCCTGATAAGCGGAGGAAAATGGATGGATGGACGGGCAAACCCTATAGTAAGCACAGCCTTTATACATGATGACGTTAACATGTTTTTATATTATACTCTACCTGACAGTAGAGTAAGCCACTATAAACCTATATAAAAACAGTCAAGGAAATACCGTGATATACCATGAAACAAATCTTTGGTCATACCACCCAGCACTACTTCATCAGCTTCCCTCTGTTTTATCTCGATAGATTTACTGTATGTATGGAAATATGAGAGGAAATGAGGTTCAGCCCGGAGCAGGAAACCCCTCTGGACAAATGGAGAATGTTTTTGATTGTCATAATATAGTAGGACTGGTGAAGGATCTCTACGATACCTCCTCATTTCACACGAGAACCTCAATAAGGTGTCAGCTTGCTGGAGGGAGATCGCCTGAAAGTTCCCTGCTTGCTGTTGGCTGTATCGCATGTCATTTCCAGTAAATGTCACGTTGTAAAATGTAACGCCTGATGTTAGGACTCGGTGTCTCTCTGTGGCTCTGTGTTCTCTTCCATCTGTTGAATCATTCCTAGTTCAGCTTGACCTAACGTTACATATCATTTCTTTAATTAATGAAAGTGACGTGTGACTCCCGTCATGCAGCTAATATTCATACAGATTTGAATATCAGTTTTTTGCCAATTTTAATATATATTAGAATTAAAAACATTCTTTGACAGCCCTTCCTGAGAGAGCTGGTCCATAACTTAAATGTTATTTTCACGACAGGAACTTTGCCACAGGAACTCAGTAACTTTAGTTTAAGGCTGCAACTGGCGATTATTTTCTAGATAGATTTATTGTGCTGTTTATTTATTATTACTGCCAGTCAACAGTCTTATGGCACACTGGCATGAAACATAATGTACTAAATATTTCAGTGTCTAAAATCTCCTCAAGGCAAAATCTCTTAGCAGTTCTGTATTTGACACAAATGATTTCTCATATGCTCTGTTACTTCAGGAAAGTGCGTTCAGTGCTGAGTTACATCCCAACTGAGCTGTCCCGTTCCTTCTCCTGCTTGGCCTGGCTGTTGACAAGCAGCAAATGATTAAAAAGCTGGTTTCATTTGGTCACTGTTTAAGAGTTGTTGATGCACTTTAGTCGTCCTTTTAAAGTGTTTGGCACTTTAACTTTCACACTTTCACACTAGTCACTCTCTTCAAGCATGAAGTCAAACTGTGCTGTTGTCTCACACACACACACACACACACACACACACACACACCAGAGAGTGCGTGGGGAGGAGTTCTTTCTCCCTTAGAGCGGGTGCCATGTCTTGTCAGATGGGGTTAGCTCTCCGCCAGCTGATGAGCCAGTAGAGCATTTGAAGCCCTTCCAGGGGCCGTGGTTTACGTGGTTGGGTTGCCAGGTTCTGCCATCCCCCTCAATAATGCAGCATGGGTGACCACTTAACTTGTCTCTGTTCCTCTGGTCAGTGTGCCCTGGCTATGACTGAGTTCTGGGCAGCCAAGCAGGGACTGAGAACACACATCGACACGCATTGGCTTAGCACATGCATGCATACACACACACACATGCAGTTCATATAGATACACAAGGGTTGCATGTACAGATGCGCGCAGGACCAACAGACATGCGATACATAACATAAACCTATGATAAAGGCACGCATCTTCCAAGACAGCGTTATATTTCCCAAGCTCATTGGTTCGTCCTCATCCTCTGTGTAACAGTATTCTCTTGTAAAAGTGAATACTGTTACACAGTCAGGTTTTCTTAAATGGAAACATTAGAAAGTCAGCTAAAGATGTCATTTTCAACCAACTCCCAAAGTTGACATTATTTCGCTAGCTACAGCTCATAAAATATGCTAACTGCTATCATTTCATCCGACAGAATGGAAGGCTGCTGGATACCAACGAGAGGTCTGCATCACTGTAAATGAATCAGAATCAGAATCGGAACCATTTATTGCCATGGTATGTTGAACATACAAGGAATTTGACATGACGGGAGGTGCATAACATTTAACAACAATCAATGTATCATCTTTGGCTCAGCGTAGTTTTGATAGGCAGTTTTTGCTATTATAACATTTTATATAGGAAACAATCTCCAAAAAAAAAGTAAAAGATGATTCAATAAGTAAAAAAGCTGTTAGTTGCAGGCCTAATGCAACTCCTCCTTCCTGTCCTGCTCACCAATGTTGTGACCCACAGCAGTGGTGCCTCTCCGTCTTTGTTTCATTTTCTCTCTTCACATTGTCTTTCTCTCACTTTATTTCCCCGTTAATTTTTTTAAGTGGGCCTCAGTCAAAATCCGATTTTTCAAGAGGTTTTGGAAGTTGCTGGTTAATGGAGTTGTTTTTGTGTGATAAATGAGACGTTCTGTAGCCAGCGAGGTCAGATTTCATTCACTGTACTTTGACTTTGGGTGTTGGTGCAGAGAAAGGAGAGAGAGACTGTTGGACTGTTTGTGCTCTTTCTTCCACATCTTGAGGTAATTGACCCAACCTCCTGCCTTGAGCACACACAGTCATTCACATACAGTGTAATCATCACAGATGGATTTAAAATTCCCCTTTTCCACACACCCCTCACATTTCTCTCCATCCCACATACACACACACAGTCAGCTTAGACAACCATGCAACCCACATGAATTCCTTATCTTACAAATGCTGCACATGAGCACGCATTCATTCTTCAAACACACACACAGACGCATCGCTGAGAGAATATCCATGTCTCTGTGCTAAAACACTGCGATACAGCTGTGAATAAGAGATGAAAGCCGGAGCTGAGCCAGGAATAATAAAAGCAGAGTGATTTCAATGCACTGCAGGCTTCCGTGGGCCATGGGATCTGACTGGAAAACATAAGAGAAGCCTGGTCCTTTTAACCATACAATTATACCAAAGCTACTTTGATGTTGCAAAGGCCGTCGAGTCAACAGCACAGAGGCTGGTTTTGCTCTTATTATAACATTCCTGTCAGTCTCATCTAAATGTCCAGTGTGCATTTGTACATGTGTGCTCTAATTTTAACAATAGCAATCCTAATGTTCACAGCACCCCTGTACCAGCATGCTACATGCTTTTCTGCCTGTACTTCCCAATTTGTTGCTGAAGGAGTGACCTGCATTGACCTCCAATAAACTCCTCCACTGCCCCGCACCAGAGGACACAGTTACAGGAAAGGCCAACTAGAAATGGAGGGAAGGGAGGAGGAAGAGACTGCTGTTGGAACTATCCCAGAACATTTAGTCGGCTATATTATCCAAAATCACACTGAAAGGACCATACCTCAAGTTTCAGCTGTTTCATTCATTCTGAAGACCTTCATCTTTAAAAATGTCTCACAAAAACAATCTCAATCTCCTAAACCAGCTGGGCATCGTAGTTTTCTTCAACCGTTACTCAAACAGGACTAAATAGTGCGTTTGTTGGGGACTATTTTCCGCTGCAGATTGGATGCACTGGGGCGTGTTAACAGCAGGACGGTACATGTTGGATCAATTCAAATGAAACTACAGTGCCCATGGTCATGGTCATGCAGGAGCATGTTACACAGGAGCAGTGTGGCTCATTGATGTATTTTTAATAGTTTTTGAAAAACAAGGTCTATGGCACAGAATAATAAGATATCAGGCTTTGAACTTTTCATGGGATTTGTTGACAACAACAAAAATATAGAATACCACCAGATTTGTCTTTTAAGTCTGTTGGCAGGTTGAGTTGTGTATTCCATCACAGTGAACATTAAGTCGCTGTTTGTAAGATTATTTGATTCAATGTGGAGTTAAACCACATTAGCAATAATGAGGAACGAAAAGGAATCTAGACTTGATGTTCACTGTTGGGATTATTACATAGTTTAAGTAAGAGTCTGCTGCTGTTCATATCATGGGGGGATGAATAGAAACCAATGTTTGCCTGGACAACACCTGATGAAGAACTGTGTGATGCATTTGAATGCTCTGGGGAAAAAGCTAGCGGGCACTTAGTTGGGATTTTGTCAAACTATTCCAGAGGCCAAGAATAGACTTTCATGCTTGATGCAGATCTTATGATACTGTGGTTGCTTCTTTTCTGTCTACATCAACAACACAATACTGTCATGAAGTTTTAGATCTGCAGTTGTTTTTATTTGGATTTTGGATTGAAAATGGACCCTTTACTAAGTCCAGCCCTCGAACGACAGTTAGCCAATCATAGCGTAGCATCGGCCAGCTGTAAACAAAGCCCGACTATCTGGCTTGTCTCCGTAGACTCTAAGGCTTCGAGTCTAAGCATAGTGTCAGACAGACTTCAGGCTGCTTCAGTGCATTTGGAGCTCGTCCTGGTTAAACCTTGTGTGATAGTGATACTCGTTACCCGGAGAGGTTGTTACGTTTCTATGTGGAGCTAACATTAGCAGAGTATGTTTGCATATCATTAACTAGCATTAGCACTACGCTAAGCTAGCTAGTGAAGCTATACTGCTTTTATCTTTATCTTTTTAAACTGTTTTCACTGTTGAATCAGTTTAACATCCTTGGTATAGCCTTCTAATATGTATTTTAGACCTTCTGTCTGCTTGTCTCTGAAATCGCCTTTTGGTTTTTACAAATATTAGTTGATAATTATTTCAGTTAGTGACAGTGTGGGCTCCATGGTATAGCTCTGTGGTTAGCAGTGGGGTGGGACACAAGGTTGGGCTTCAATCCAAGGGACCATAAAACTATCTGAAAAACATGCAAACAATGTAATGCTGAGTAGCTGTGGCATGATGAAGAGGCAGAATGAGCTGTAGCAGACAGATAGGGACACAAAGTAGAAGCAGTGGAGGTCATGACGTTTAGAGGACTGCACCAAGTATTGTGATAGCCTGGCTTCCTGTTTAACGTATCAGGTGAAAGTAATAAGAAAAGAATCTTCTTGAAAAGCTAAGCTGACCAATGTCTCTAAAACAGCTGTACACTTTTTAATAGCAGGAAAGAAGCACAATGGACAGAAGTGAAAGCAGAGGGATGTGATCAAACAGAAAGAGGGAGAAACTGGGAGTGGAGCAGAGTTAAGGAGGGAGTGGCTGCTGGAAGTGGGTCACAGTGGCACTGACGTGATACAAAAGGACATGCAGAGAGGGGGACGGCATCGCGCCACTGTCTGCGTCACCTTTTGTCCTGCGCACACACACACACACACACACACACACACACACACACACACACACACACACGCACGCTCTCACATAAAGATACATCTGCTCAATTCAGTGGGTAAGCAACACTTACAAAAATAGCTTACTTGAGCTTTGTATAGAAGAGGTTCCTCTGTCTGTCTGTCTGTCTGTCTCTGTCTCTGTCTCTGTGTCTCTTTCTTTCTCTCTCTGTCTCTCTCTCTCTCTCTCTCTCTGCATTGTGTACTGCTTAGCTTAATACTTTTTACATTCCTACCTCACATCACCTCGTACTCACTGTATCAACTCTTACAATCACATTCATGTTATGCATAAGTCATAACTGCCTCTCCCTGGGTACTTGTTGTGTACAAAAGAGTAGATGCTGAGCTGAGTTTTGATTGGCTCGGCTATGCGGTCCCTGCATGATCAGCAGCATTTCCTCCAGCCTCGTGGAGGAGGGGTCTGGAGCAATGTTCCCTCTAAGCTGCGCGCTTGAGCAATCGCGCACTGCTCGCACATTCTCAGCGCACAAGAAAATCTATGCAGCGCATAAAATAAAATTCAACATAAACGTATTAATTAATATCTAATATTAGTCCTAATCTTATCTAATCAATTAAACCAATAATAATAATAATAATAATAATTTTGTTTTCTGTACTATTTTGCAACGTAACTCAGTGAGTGACAGGTGTCCAGCCAATGATACGATTCGGTTCACTTACGCTACGCAGCCAATCATAGCATTGACACTATTGCCCTGCCCATTCGCGCTGCAGGTTAGCTAGCTAACAACAGTGCGGCGGAGTTACGAGACGCAAATGCTAACCCCTTATCATGGCGAAACGAACGGGCAGCGACACATCCACTCACCAAGCCATTGGAAAAAAGAAATGTGGTTCTTTTAAGATGGAATGGCTGTCGGAGTATGTTCAAATAGAAGAACAAGCGGTGAAACTGGGTGAGATTTTTTCTTTTTCGAGTGAGAAGGGTCTACTCTGCAAAACATGCAGCGAAGCAGACGAAGCCATCAACCTGGACAAAGTGTACAACCATTGGAGAAGTGAGAAGGACAGACGTGAAAAATAAGGTAAAATTTAAGTCAGATTTGTGCATATTCTCGTGACATTTATTAAGATTTTTTACTTATGGATATTAATCATTAAATTATGTTACTACTAGATCATTTATGGGTAGTAGAAATGATAATAAAAAACTGAGTAATTACATATTTTACAGACAGAGTTACAGGAATTTACACTGTATCACAAGCTACAGCACACGTCATTGTGCAAAATGTGAATGTTTTAATGTGAACAAAATGTTATGTCTGAAAGGTGTATATGTATCATTTCTTCCAGAACAGGACCCTCACACAGGCCACAACAGGACCTCACACAGGCCAAAGCAAGACTCTTCCCATGGCCAAGCAGGACTCTCACATAAAACATACTACACATCTCATGAACAACAAGATTTTTGTCTTTTTCCTTTAAAGTTTGTCAAATCACTTATATTAAAAGTAAACTAGTGAAAATTGCTGCTGTAATTTGATTCTTTTAATAAGCCATGTAACTTGCTATGATCCAAGGTTTTGAACAGGTGTGATACTGGTGTGTGGCCACAGCGTGCACATCTGATGTTGCTCACAGTGGTCCTCAGTGTGCTCAGGGAGCTTGTGTGTATGCCCAGACACATGAAAAATTAGAGGGAACATTGGTCTGGAGTGTATGTAATGCCAGAGGGATGGAGGGGATAAAAAGATGGAGGAGTTGCACTTTAATTGCCTGACCCTTCTCCCACCAGGAGGACTGTCTGGAGCCTCTTGATCATGTCATGTGTGATGCTCTGATGTGCCATACAGGGCCACGCTAAATCTCAAAGGCTTGGAGTGAGATTTTGACTACTCGTTACAGTGGAATTCCTCACTTTAGGCTCTCTAGTCAAATAGAGTACGTCTGAGCAATTCATCAATATTTATATTTGATTGTTTGTCTTAGTTTTTGGTTAATTTGTTCTAAGGAGATGGAAATAAGCCTGACAGACTCGGATGACTTTTGAGTTTATTGGATTACTGATGGTGAGATCTCAATCTCTGTAAATAGTCTAAATATAAACACCACTGGGAAACAAAGTCATGAGAATTCATTTGCCGTCCTCCCCCTCTCCCGTCTCTCTTTGTTGTTTGAGTGTGCTGGTGGAGACTGAAGGATGAGGAACCTTCATCCTAATCGGCTTGAGATCTGGCTGCAGGTCAGGCTAACAGATGAATCCAGATTAGAGGGGTCACAAGGCAGGAAGAGGGGATTACCAGCTCTGGCCACTGCAGCCTCCTCCTCTAGCTGTCCAACCGTCGTCTTACCAGCCAACTGACAGCACTGTCTGCTCTGCGCTGGTCAACGGGTTGGACATAGACAGGCCTGCAGGCCCTGCTAGGGCTGTAGCATTCACCCCCATTTACTCCGTCTTTGGAAAAGGATCAGTTTTGTACGTTTGAAACAATGTTGGATTTGACTTTTACTTTGTGCATACATTGATGAATTTCTGTAACTTAATCTAAAACAGACACTGGTTTCACATTAGTACACGGCATGTTTAGGGTTTTTTTAACGTTTAAATGCACACGAGAAGTTACGAGGAACGTTCTTGTAAAAGCAGCTGGTCAGTAATCAGATTTGAATTGTGTTAATGCTACGGAGCATTTGGGCTGATGCTGAAGTGGACAGGACAGGCTTGGTACTGAGAGAGCACACAGTGTCCGGCTGTGGAAACGTACGCGTTTATTTGCCATCTCTGGTATAAGTCAGACTTTATGTCTTTGGAAAGCAAGTTAAGCAGATGTGTGCATTTCATTGCAAATCTACAGATTCCAGGCTGCCAGTGTTTTTTGAATGTTGTATGTTTGCAGAACAGCGCCCCCTGGTTGCAAAGTGCAGATAAACTAGGTTACATGAATCACACGGTCTGGTTCGACGTGTTCGGGTGAGTTACAGACAAACTGAGGTCAAAGGTACCTCAGTCATGCAACAAGCTGTGATGTTTGTGTGTACAGTACCCTGCAGCGGTGGCTTCTCCTCTGCATCAGCCCAGCATACTCATAAGCAACCTCTCCATCAGCCGCTCCACTCTCTGTCTCTCTGTACTTCCACTTATAAAACAAAAGAAAACAAAGCGGCGTGTGCAGCGGTCTGTTCCCCACTAGCTGCAGAGTGCGGCTTTGATCCCACTGTAAATTAAACATGCCTTTTGAGATAACAGGCTCTCTGCCACCTACTGAGTCAAACAGCTCCTCCACGCTTCACACAGCTCCTGTCCCTGGGTTGAACTCAGAGTTGATTCATGTTGACGCAGCAATAACAGCTGAGGGAATCTCTCTGGGGCAATTAGGCCACAGTTGCATTGTTTGTGAGGTGTATAGAGACAGTTTGGCAACAAATCTCAAATATGGCATTGATGTGTTTTTGCAGATGAATGAGTGGCGCAGGAGAATGTGGGCCGAACTGTGAAATGGCCCCAGTCAAGTATGAGGTCAGAAGTTAGGTCAAGCACTGCTAATGTGGGTGGAAAAAATCGGTGCTTGACCCTTGACATCAGGCTACGACTAGTTTTTAGAGCACATGAGGGCTTTGTACAAGGTACTATACATGGGGATGGATTTACAGAGTAATGCTAATACTCTAACAGTATTTACTAAAAGCTACATTTAGGGCTCAATGATTCATGTGATGATTTGCAGCTTTTCCCTGTTTTGTTTGATTGTAAATTGATTATCTTTTCTTTTTTTTTTGGCTCAACATATTAAATTTAACGATTTTGAATGAATTTAACATTTTTTAGGCTAAAACAATGATTAGCAGCACAGATCATCGACAGATTGATTAGTATCTAAAGTAGCTGTAAGTGGCAGTGCTAGAATTATTCCTCTAACTTTATAACTTTATACTCTTTCTCATCAGCCTCAGCTGTACTTTGTGTTTAGTGCTAATGAGCACATGTAAAGGTGGTAATACGCTAAACTAAAATGGTGAATGTGATTGAGATTAAAACTTCTAAACAGGAATGTGAGCGTTGTCATTGTGTACATGTTGCATGCTGAGCATTTAGCTCAAAGCACTGCTGTACCTAAGAAGCCTTATTCACAGACTCAAATCATCCATTAGTTAGTTGTGAAGCGACACAATTTCATCTTCACCTTCATTATTAAAAGTAATGATAAAATGATTATCAGGGCATCTCATCCACCTGCTGATACTCACTGAGACTAGACGTGGAAACACATAGTCCAGTATGCTAATTCCTTACAAGCAGCAAATTCAGACCTCTGCGAGTTGTTGAGTTGTAAAATAATGATTGTAGTCGAGATAGTTTCACATTAAGAGATCATTGCTCCATCACAAGACGGGTATTGCACATATTTTAGACTTTGACCCCGATGTGAAAGTTCCCATTCCGAGAATGAATTTCCTTCTTTCCTCTTCCAGCTCTATGGGGTCCTTTAGCTCCAGTGGTCGTGTCTGCCTTTGAGCTCTTTGAAATGCTAATCGCTTCTCCTCTTTTCTTCTCTTCTGTGCTCTAGATTCCTCCTCCAACTACATCAGGCAGCTGGAGACTAAAGTTCAGATCCTCGAGGATGATAACAATAAGCTTCTCTCACAGGTGAGGTACACACATACAGATACTATGTATGCTGCTGCATATCAACCCAGTACTATTTGAACTTATACGCTCACCAAACACCTCTTGTGCAACTATCCGACTCACCCGAACCCTGTGATAGGCAGCTGTGATGCGATAGAAGTGGTTGCCTGATGCCTCTGTGAAGCCAGCCCCTCACAACAGCCTGCCTGTTGGTTGGTGAATATGATTATCCATGTTTAATTCATAGCGAGTCAGTCGGCTTCAGTCGTGAGCATGATGTTAGCCCCTGAGGCGAACTGTGGGAGCGGAGGAGAGATGAGAGGAGGAAAAAGGAGAGGAAAGAGGCATTAAGTGACAGTGACAGAGTAAAGCATTTCTCCCAACGTTGACCTGGCTCTGACTCCTCCCAAATGTGGAGGATGGAGGGCTGAGTGAGTGGATTACCGGCCTGGTTCACAGGGGGTTCACATGTCAGTCTGCGGAGGTGTGTGTTACATACACACAACCACTTTAGGTAGACACATGGTGAAATTGATAACTGACACACATTAATTGGTCCTGTTTGTGGAACATGGCTCATTAATTGTAGTTAAAAACTCTTAAACCCAACAGCTTGAGATCTCTTTCATATATCATTTGTTATCTTTCAGTTTCATGATGTGATTCAGTTAATTTGAATGTAGGTAGGCCTGCAGACAGTCGAGTTGGAAACAAAGCCTTGATTCTTTAAAAGAGTGATTTCTGTTTCACCAATTATCTCCCAGCAGATTCATGTGTCGGCAGAGAGTGTGGGCAGGGATCACTGAAATGAAGCCTCAATGGTCCTCATCATTAGCCCTTAAGTGCTACAATTAGGTGCTACACATTGTCTCACAGCAGGCAGGACATATAATTTGACCCTGCTTAGTACCGGTAGTCGACTAATAGTCCTTGTTCACTTTTGAAGTGATGATGTCTTTTCTATTTCTTTGCTTTCGATTTGGGGTTGGGATCAGTACATTCTTGCATGAATATAACTTAAAATAGAATGTAATAGAATCCCACTTTAATGGAGTTAAGTTGTGACTGATAAAACAAAAAATGAAAATGGGGAGTCACCATGACACAACTGAACTTTGCCATTCTTCAGAATACTCCTATAAAGGTGTTCCTTATCCTATGTGGAGCCCAGGAAGAATACAGTTGCTAGCATCGCTATTAATAATGTCTCCAGATATAGACTAATCAAATAATGAACATATATATATCATGCTATCCTCTCCCCAGGCTTATAGCTGGTATAGTTTATCACAGATACAGACGATGTTTGTTGGCTCCTCTGCCTTTTCACTCTTATCCGTTTGGTGGTCGGACTTTTCACGGCTTTGAGCTCGTTGCTTTCTATTATGCAGAGGATGGACACAATATTAGCAACACTTGTCAAATGTAATGCACTCAGCTGCAGTCATGCTTAATGGTGTAATGTTGAGTTTATAATACTTTCACTTTTAAACACTTTCACACAGGTGCTGAATCAACTCTATGGTAACGTTTATAGTTCTGCATTTTGGGCGATGCGCTTACTTGCTTTCTTGCCAAGGCTAAGATGAAACGATTGATATCGCTCTCATGTCTGTACGCTGAAGCAAACTTCTCCCATGTGCTAAATATGTAGCTACAGCCAGCACCGGTTAGTTTAGCTTAGCATAACGTCTAGAAATCTAATTCTAGACGTTTTAAATAAATTTCTACAAAAAACAAAGTGTAAAAAAGGCACATTGTTTGGAGTGTCTGCTGGTTGCCTGGCAACTAACGAGGATCACAATAATCCAGGAAGTCACTGACATATCCTGCACAGAACCACAATTTGACATAAGTGAGCTTTAGAGGTGCTGATGGTCGACCTCTGGGCAGAGCGGTTTCCAGTCTTTATGCTAAGCTAAGTGACTGCTGGCTGCAGCTTTATATTTATTGTACAGACATGAGTAGTGATCTTCTCATCTAACTCTCGGCAAGTGAATGAGCTTATTTCCCAAAATGTTGAAGGCCACACTTGGTGGACCAAATATTTAGTTTGTCAGTCCAATACAAAAAAGTGCCGCCTCAAACATTCCCATAGAAGTGAATCACCCTTGTGACGCAGTGCCAGTGTTATGAGCCTAAAGGAATTGGATTGCGTAACCTTATGTATTGCTTCTGTGTCCCTGCTTTGCACTGCTAGCATGCTATGCTAATGATTAAGCACAGGTGGCCCTGCTTGTGGTCTATCTTGGCAAGAATGCCATTTCCTGTCCTTGGAGCGGTCTGTGTATGGTACGAGGTACCCGAGGTGAATGAATGCCATTGTGCCATTGTGCTTTGGTGCATAAATGATACACACATGTCCTGGTATCTCTGATGGGCTGAATAATTTAAGGTACGGGGGACAACACAGGTAGATCCAGCTACCCATAATGCATGGCTGTCAACTGGTGTGTGAGTGCAACTGAAGAATGAGTAACCTCTGGAGTTATAAATACTACTATGATGGTGGTGTTATTAATCATTTCTGCTTTGCATTAAATTCTAAGATTGGTAATGACAACAGAAGTGTACTCCAGTAAGTAATAGAGTCTGCATAGCAGAGTGAATTGCTACAATGGATTAGTTGCCTCAATGGACATATTGCCTAACTTCCTGTGTTATGAAACTGGTCCAGTGGAACTTGCTAAGCCTGAAGGAAACAATAGCCTCTTATCGCTGGAATGTTGACCCTCCAAACCAGCTTGGCTGAAGGATTTGACTGTGCTTAAAGGAGAAGGGAGGCAGTTAACAGCAATGTCCCTCAGTGAAGATGCACAGGGGCCTGTACAGCACAGGTGTAAATACACTGAGGTGTACACTCAGGTCTCCCATGTCTCTATTAGCTCACTGAAGGGGGAGGCACGCTGCGGCTTTCCCTATGGGCTCACTTCCACTTTATCATGAACATGTAAGCGTCTGCTGTGACTCTGAGAATTGAATGATTGATATGACAGAATCAGATGACACTCTGCAGGCTAATTGGAATCATTTTGTGAGGCTGGACTGCGGTAGTGTCCAGTGGATCTGAATGATGAAAGAGGTGATCGAAACCTGGTTTAGTTCCTCTCCAGGTCACATAATGCAGTTTACAAATCTTGCAATTCTTAATTTTTGAAAACAATAGGTCCTCGATTTCAGAGGTTGACAAAAGCAGGTCTCTCAATTACTAACTAAAGCTATTAGCTCTAGCTAGCGTGCTAATTAAGCTTCTCTGTGAGTTTTTTATGTTTCCAGGTGACTCGATTCAGTCGATTGATAACAAGAACTTTGTAAAAGTGGTCTCAAGTGCTCTTTGTGGCTACATGCATCATATTGCGGAGGGTGAGCCAAGAAGGCTGCAGAAGGCCAACTGTCCCAGGCACAAATAGCTTTGTTGGTCTCAGTGGTCATGGTCAACTCAGGAAGGGACGTAAAGTTGGAGACATGTGTTGTTTGTCTGTTAAACTAGACTTACCAGAGGTGGAATATTTGATTGCTTAAATATATTTTTGCTGCTGCCTGCAGTGAACACATTTCCCCTTGCAGGATGAATAAAGTATCTATCTATTCTTCAGATGCTGGAACCCCTGTCAGAGGGTCTTGCTCTTACTAAGTCGTCCTATTCAGTTGACAGATGTTTTCATCCCATGGATTGTGTGTCTATGTCCCTCCTACAGATGTGACATTTAGGGCATAGCTTGCTGATAGACACAAAGCCTGGAGAAATGACAAAGACATGCTAACAAAGGTACAGAATTGAGGCCATAAATATGTAAACCCAAAGGATAGACCAAGAAGTGCCAAGGGAAGGATTGTGAAAGGTTCGAGGAACAGGAGCAGGATACTAAGCTGGAAGAGAAGAGGGGTAATAGCAAAGAGCAGAGAAGACAAGGGGAGTGCTGACTCTAGCTTTGTGTGTGTGCAAACGGTGATACCACAGCATGATGTCCACGCATTTACAGACGCACACCCACCGTTCATTTGGGCTATTTATTGCCCGGGTGCTCCCGGGCTTCACGTGTTTACACGCCGCGGCTTGCGCAGAGGGAACATGGTGCGTGACATGAGAGATGTCATAAGGAACAGTGGAGCTGCCGTGTTCCTGCCTACAGAGAGAAGCTAGGCTGCTTACCGCCTCCAGGAAGCAGTGGTCTTTGGCTGCGAATGAGGACAAATCTTCGAGCTGTGTTCCTGTGTAATGGCCCTCGATGACGGCACAGCGTGAGACAGCCCAGCTCACTGAAGTGCTGTTCATGTTGTAAGCCTCAATAAATAAAAAAGCTCTGCAAATGTGCTCGAAGCAATAGCGTCAGACTGACGATAAGAGTGCAGGTGCCAGTGTTGGAGGAGGCAGAACCTCAGGGTCCTCAATGAACCATCGCCGAAGATCTACAAATACACTGTGGAGCCTGACCAATATAGACACATACGTTATCATTAGCTCATGTAAAACAACTAAAACATGTTTTTTTAGGATTATGTCTGCAAAACAGTTGAGCAAGAATAATAACAGACCTGCAACAATGTCCAGATGCTTCAACTAAGTACAGGGCATAGCCTTTAATGCTCACTGAGAGCACAGCCAGGGCACACGTCTGCCTACCAATTAATCTGCTGTGTTTCTGTTAACAGGCAGCTGGATAGCTAGCATTAGCATTAGCACTATCAGCTGGATAGCTAGCATAGCATTAGCACTATCAGCTGGATAGCTAGCATAGCATTAGCACTATCAGCTGGATAGCTAGCATTAGCATTAGCACTATCAGCTGGATAGCTAGCATTAGCATTAGCACTATCAGCTGGATAGCTAGCATAGCATTAGCACTATCAGCTGGATAGCTAGCATTAGCATTAGCACTATCAGCTGGATAGCTAGCATTAGCATTAGCACTATCAGCTGGATAGCTAGCATAGCATTAGCACTATCAGCTGGATAGCTGGATAGCTAGCATTAGCTACCTGAGTAGAATCCACACACTCTTGAGTCAGGACATTTCTCTTCAACAAACACATTGATTGAGCTTATGGTTAATGACAATTCTTCATTAAACATCCTCCTTGTTTGCGTTGAAGTAAAGAAATTGATAATGGTGAATATATTGTTTTTGAATTGATTAAATTCAAATATGATTTCAGATATCGGCCGGGCTCTACTCAAATGTATTACAGTAAAAAAAACTGTATATCGGTCATTTATTGTTAGTAGATCTTTGTAATAACATCATCATCTGCCTCAAAAGTCCAGTATTGGTTGGGTTCTAACAAACAGATATACATTTTTATGTAGACATGATATACATTCATCTATTTAATTCTAATTTGTCTATATGTAACTGCATTAACACTAACGGATGCCAATATATTGATCTTGGGTCACAGTAATGATGATTACTGATTACTGAGCCTCAAAAGCGGAAGAGCTAAAGAATCACCTGTAACAGGAAAGATCGTGTTCATTATCTTATTTCGGATTCATTTGTATTGATTAATATCTTTTTAATTGACATGGCACTGAAGCCTTATCTCTCTGTCTCTTTGTGTGTGTTTTGTTCTCAGCAGTCTAACACAGGTGACCTTCGTGCCCTGAGGAAGGGAATGACCCTCTATCACTCAGAGTCCCAGCTGTCCTCACTGCCCCAACGCCAGGACGCCATGCACATGGTCAGCACACACACACACACACACACACACATACGCAGACTCACATTGCCTAAAATAGTCCGCCACTCATACCTGACCACTTTAACAGTCATTCAAAGATCATCACCATTGCATTGATTATACATGGTTACGTATAGATGGGGTTTAATTTAACGTGAGGGTCAGAGGATGTCGCATGTGTACAGCTTGTAAAGCCCTCTGAGGCTAATTTGTAATTTTGGGCTCTATGAAATATATTGAATTGAATGGAATTAATTGCACTCACACACACACTCTTAACACACACACCAGTGCCTCCACATTGGAATCAAGTCAAGTCAGCTCTAATTCACTTTACTTCTAATTCTTTAATTATAACTCCACAGGCAACCTCACTATCTCTTACACTTGACAGGAAGTAAAACACACGCAGGAAGAACAAGAAAGAGTGAAAGGAGGAAGGGCACGAGGGGGGTGAGACAGAGAAGAGGAAGAAGAGAAACTAAGACAGCGAGACAAGGGTGGAAAATAAAGGAGTCAGCCTTCCCCTCCGGGCCCGTTTGAACTGAATCCCACTGTGAGAGTAATAATCCTGTACAATCCACCGCCACTCCTGAGCCAGCCAGTGTCTGGGAGAGAGGCTGGGTAATTGTTTTCTGACTGCTTAAGGAAGGTCACAGGTCAGCCACTAACTAGAGGACTAAATCTTCCATGTGTAAAAATCAATACTGGGTTTTAATCACAGGCCCAGTGTGAGGTCACAGGCTGACCGCGTTCAGAGGCGGCTCGCAGCCTTTTAAGCTCGTGGGTCAAACCCGCCTCCTCATGGAGGTTCATGGCGTTCAATAATGTCCATGAAAAGCTTGAGCCCACGAGAGGTCTGCCCCCGCAGGGGGATGGATTTAAACTGCAAATGATCTCGATGGTTGCCTCCCCGCATTCCATTTCACAACAAACACGGTCATGATATTGACTTGAAGTTTGAATTTTGGCTCCTTGACGAAAATCATCAAACAGCAAAACTTAATGCTAACGTCAACCTAAATAACCAAATAAGGTCTATTAGGTTGCAATTTCACTTTCACTGATAACGTATTCATTTTCCTACCACGGAAACACACATGTGTCTTGTTGGGTAATGTTAAAGGAATAGTTAGACCTTTTAGAGGAGATTGGTACATCACTTGAGTTTTTGAAGCTACAGCCAGTTAACTGAGCTCATCACCTAGCCTGGCTCTGGCCAGAGATAACACAGTCCATGTACTAGCACCTCTGAATCCTCACTAGTTAACATGTTCCGTCTTTCTAGTGTGAAAACAAGTCACGGTTTCATGGGGGGCTTCATGCAGGACTATCTCCTGACCTAGCGTCACCGTGAGGTAGCCCGTCTACCAGCACAGACTTCAGCTTACAGTAGGATGCTGGCATACCAGCTGCATACAGTACAGAATAACTTACTATTGTGATTCCAGTCCTCTTCTCACGATGGCTTTGTTGTCATGACAACTCCCCGGAGACGCACTTGATCAATTGCCTGATTTCTAATGTGGCCTAAGTTCACCCACATGTGAGAGAAAGCCCTCGTTGGGAGAGAGACCATGAGAGACGTGGAGCCAAAGACTATTCCAGCAGAACCCCAGTGAGCCGGATCCTCATCTATCAGCTCATCCTTTATTAACCCTTTGTCTCATTCAGCCACAGTTTCAGGTCAGTGAGTGTGCATGAGCTGGCAGGAAGTGTTAACACATGCACATTTACAATGATAGCTTTTACCCACAGCAGAGAGCATCAAAAGAGGGCGACGGTGATTTACATACTGTTTTCTTGTAGTTGACTTCAAAGTCCATTGCAGAAGAGCAATATAAACTAGAAAATGCATTTCCTGCCGAAAATGCGTTGGAATGCTGAAATTTGAAATTAATTGCAAAAACATTGCTGAAAATAGATATCCAATTTTTAAAAAATTGCAAAAAGCTTAATCATTCAAAAGGTTTAAAGATTCCAACTATGAAAAGTCATATCACCCCTCTCCTGAAAGAGCTGAACATTTTGATAGAGGAGACATAATCATGAAGTTTGACACACATAAACAGAGGTTGTTAAATGCCTGGCTTCATCACTAATCACGCATCACTAGTGGCTCAATCGCAAACACCTGTGTGCCTGAAGCCATTTCATGGAGATAAAACAGGGAAACACCTCTCAAACAAATCCTCAAAACTCCCATAACCGTAGCTCCTATTGCTCCGATATTAATAATTGAGAGGAAGGATGAGTTGAAGAACAGATCCTGTAAAAATTGTGTCTGTAGTGTAAAAAATGTGGCTTAACTGGCGATCTAGAAATGGGGTACCGTGTTCTGTGGAAGATGTTTTTGAAGCAAAATTTAACATTGGTCTCTATGGAGCAGAAAGTTGGTTTTCCTCTCAATTAACGGCTTCTGTGTCAAATGTGGAAATCGGTGGGATTCTACAGTAATTTTTCTACGACAAGGACAATATTAGCTACTTCTACATCCAGAAATTATGCATGAAGAGTGAAGATTGTGGACACAGTGGCAAAATACAAATGTTTTTTTCACAAGAATCTCAAGCTGCTCTTTACTCTAGCGGTGACATCACGCACTCTAAGCTGCGCAATACACACCCATTATAAAGTCAGAAAAGGGCTGAAAAATCATAAATGTTAAATTGCTGCAGTTCAAAAAGTTTAAAAGATATCGGAAAGCTGAATCATGTTGGCAATAGTTGAGGGTTTTCTCAACATTGTAAAGTTGAAATGGTGTCTGTAGCTGAAAGTATGAGGAAGTTAAAGGATTTGAAAGTTGAAGAGGTTTAAGAGAATTTGAAAATATTCTCCATCGAGATCCCATTGAAAATAAAAAGCTTAATAATTCAAAAAGTTTAAAGGTTAGAAATATGAAAAGTCATAGCACCCCTCTGGTGAAAGAGCTGAACATTTTAATAGTTGAACGGTTTCTGTAGCTTAAAATATGAAGGAGAAGAAGAGGTGGGACGGAAGAAATAGAAGTTGAATAAAGATTCGAAGAATCTTTATTAACAGCTTAACAGCATTCCAACAATAATATGATAAAGCAGTTCCATTTGTTGCTGTGACCTTCAGAAAGGCAGAAACACACTTTACTCAGTGGGAAACAAGTTATTTTCTCAACTATGTGGACCTTCGTGATGCATTTAATAATGTGAGGGTGACTCACATTAAATACCTACCACCACACATCACTCATGTCCTTATCTCTACATGAACCTGCCAGTGGTTTGCATGTTTTGTCCTACAAAATAAAAGTCCTGCACACCATTATCCAATGATTCTAGTCATTTTCACAGACTCAATTATAGTTTATTTATTTATTATGTTAAAGTAATGCTATTACTGCATAATAATGCTTTTGCAAGCAGGGCTGGTCATCAATACTAAGTAGTAACCTATAGTTGTTAAATAGTGGAATAAAAAGTGAAAGATATTCCTCTGAAATGTCTTAAAGTAGTACAAAGTAGCATAAAACTGAAACGCACACATACTTTAAAAACATTCTTAAGTTCGTCACTTGAGCAAATGTACTCTGTTACATTCCACCGCTGAGTAGCAAAGACCATCAAGGCCCAGATTTGTTTTTTCATTGTCTTTACCGATTCGTTGATCATAAACTGTATATCGTTTAAAATGACATTTTGCAACTTTGGCTTCTTTTCTCATCAATATTATGATTCAAAAACAATTCGTATGATACCTAAGTGGCAAGTAGGGAGTGTTTTGAATTGCTGTTGGTGCACTGAAAGGACACAGACTTTAGGGCGTGCTGTGGAACCTTTTGTTTGACAAGAAACCCCCAAATTCGTGTTAACCTTTTCCTTTGTCCATGGTTTCCTGATATCATAGCTCATGAATGAAATGCCTCATGGCAGCAGACTCTCATCAACATAGATATTATAACTGTGTGTGAATAACATCAACTTCTACATGAAAGGGCAAAACCACGGCTTTGTTTCTGTTTTCTCTCACAGTTTAGGCTGATTATCGTTCACTGACCTTCCTGTATGTCATAAAAGCATGGTTTTACATTGAAAACAAACCGTTGTCAGGCCATGAGCTGCAGGACCAGCGACAAATCTATTTTTCTTGTGGTTGACGTGACATGAATAGACTGTTGGTCAGTTTCCACAAAACATCCCTCTTGGCTTCAGTGGGATTATTTTATTATCTCTGTGCTGTTAGGTTGTGTGGGCTCGTTCTGGCACCTAAATGGGGTCAGCGGGTGCGGACGAGCTGACAAACGCATCACCAGTGAGCGGAGAATTTAACCCGGGCTAACAGAGCCACGGAGCTGTGTCTAATGCAGGGCCCCGATGCCAGGTTACAGTCAATTGTGCCATTGTGTGTCCCAGAGATCTCTGTGTCCCTCTAACAGAGAGCCACTGTCTGGAACTAACCGGGGGGAGGATGATTCAAGCAACCCCCTGGTCCTCTCCCTGGCTGGCTGCTCCCATCACACCAGGTTAAAGTCACTGTGCAGGTAGCAGACCTGGCTGGGAGTTGAATACATGGTGAAGGGGAAGAAAGACACAAGGGGAGCAGAGGTGAGTTGAGTTGGGCTGGCTACGGTACAAGAAATCTCTGGTGTTCCATCAGAAGCAAACACCCACTGAGAAGGAGGGAGTGGTTGAGAAGAGCTCTGTGAGGTGGAGCTCATCTGACTCCATGGTTAAACCCTATGACAGCAGATGGGGTGAGACCTGCACCTTTGTTGCAGGTCACCCCCTTGTCTCATGGCCTTGTTGTGCACTGACTGCTTTGGAAGAAATCCCACAACACTTTAGTTTCCCCCTCTTCTCCCCCACAGGGTACTGGCCGTCTCCCAACCAGCGAGTCCTCTCCTGCCACAGGCTACCTGTCCTGCGTCCAGAAGCCTGAGGCCGTGGTGCACGCCATGAAGGTACTACATTCACCCAGTAGATGTAGTGCTTTTCTGATCACCATCGCACTAGTTCAAAGCTTTGCTTCTTCTTTCACTGAAGCTGGCTTTGTACTGTTCCGTGTTGCCTTCTGGCCCATTTATTGTTCCATTCATTTAGTTTAACTTCATTCATTCAACCTGTGTTTGGCAACATTTTTCAAATTGATAAAAGAAAACTAACATTTTAAAGTTGACTTTCTGTAAATTGACTTACAGCGAGTTGTTCAGCTGCATCAATCTCATCCATGCTGTTGTCATTTTAGTGTTTTTAAATGAATGTAGCTAGCTGTGTAGGAAGGTGAGGTCCCCATCTTAATCCTGCCCACTCCTGATTGGTCAGCTGTGTCTCTAACCGGGGAAAAGGTCCTCATGAGCACAACATTAAACCAATAAGAATTGCTGAACAAATCTGAGATTCCAGGTTCAGAGGTCTGGAACCAGGCACAACATGCTTTGATATTTCTTGGTTAAGTGCAAAATTGATGCTAAAGTCAAACGTTTTACATTTAGTTGGAACTAAATTCATTCTTCCTGTTCTGAAAGAAACCCATCTGTGATGATAACAATACTCCAACTCGAGTTGAAAACCTTCTTAGAATAATAAGAATTCAAAAGTACATTTGTAAGTGAAAGAGCTGATGTTGCATATCACAGCTTAAAACAAGTTTGGAGAAGACACACTTCTGAAGTTTTGATTTTGCTCCCTATAACATAACTAAAATGGTACTTGTCTTAAGGTGCTGGAGGTCCATGAGAACTTGGACAAGCAGGTTCCTGAGGACTATGAGGACGATCTCAGTGAGAAAGAGAAGGCCATTGTGCGAGAGATGTGCAACGTAAGTGCAACACTTGCCCTGCTCCCTGATGTCCACACTGGTCCTGTTTGTTCCGTCAGTCTGTTGGTTTAGTCATTTTGTTCTCCTCTACTGGCCACAAATGAGGTCTGTTTTTGAGCTGCTTCCACTAATGAGGACACCTCATCTCGACTCATTTAGTTTGGAATGACACTTGCAGCAGTGTCCCAGGCACAGCGCTCCCTCTCGCTTTCTCTCTCTCTCTGTCTCTCGATCTCTCTATCTCTCTATCTCCGCCCTCCCACTCACTCATTCCTGCTCCAAAGCCAACTATGAACTGGAAAGCCTAAGTAGAGGCTCGTAGTTGAGCTGTCAGTGCAATTAAACTGGAGCGGCAGGCAAAATAACCCCCAATCACCCCCCACCCCACCCCTATGCGCCTCAGCCTCACCCCTCCATTCTTCCTCTCCTCCGCCCTCCTCATCTCTCTCCATCTTTCTCTGTTGGTACTGAAAGGCCCGGCCCGGGATAAAAGGGCCGCTGATTAGAGAGAAAACGAGAGCGGGGCTATCTGGGCCCTGCAGAGGTATGTGACAGTCCAGGAACCTGGGGAGCACTACAATAGTACCTCTGTAATAACACTGGGGTCCCCGGGGGCCCCTCTCTCAGCACCAGAGAGCAGGCTCGCAGAGACGGAGGAGAGAGATCCAGAGATGGCTCTGCTAAAGTGTGTGTGTGTGTGCAGTCTCTGCCGCTCAAAGTCAAACTGAGCATTTGAAGTTTTCACTCTTGAAGTAAACGTCTTTCCTTCAGTCCTCGTCTCTGTGTGCGCCTGTCTCTTTCTGTATGTCTCGCTCTTCCTCTTCCCCTCTCAACTTGTCTCTCTGCTTCTGTTTGCAGGTGGTGTGGAGAAAGCTGGGTGATGCAGCAGGATCAAAGCTGTCCATCAGACAGCACCTCTCTGGGAACCAGTTCAAAGGGCCCCTGTAGCCTGGCAACCAGAGAGAGAGAGAGATCAGGATTACAGTACCTACACACACCTGGAAACACCTCTTACTACCTACGCCTACACAACCCATGATGCTGTGCTCTCCTACTGCCTACAGCACCCAGTACTCCTTCAACAGACACTCTCTTAATCCGGGCTGAGAAAGCTGTTCGTCTGTTATTCACATGCAAAACTTTACGTGTTTAACATGTTTTTCTCTCTCAGCGGTTATGAAGCGTTGACAACTGGCAGCTAGTTTCACTGATTCGCCACTTTTCTTCTTTGATTTGGGGGCTTTCAGCTGTACGATGATCTCTCTCTGTAAAAGCTCTAATCACACACCACCGTTAGTTCTTTGGAGCATAGCTGCACTACATTAAGCTAACGTTAAGACATGGTTTCAAGCACAGGGCCCGATCAGGCCGCAGGGGCAAACATCTCTCCACGTTGCTGGTGGATCTGAAGGCAAGGTGTTGGCGGTGTCTTCAGATAGCTTTGGATAGTACCTCCTGTAGAGAACCTAGCTCCTGTCACATGTATCTCCCCCTACTGCTCAACGAGTATAGCTAGCATTAGCATTCTAAAGTGATCACTAATGTGAAACCCACTGTGACCTAGCGCCACAGACAGGTTTATGGATAATTAAGTCTAGAGATCACTGTTAACTTGTGTATATTATGTATAAAACCATAGCACTACTTCATTGTTAGTTGATTTTACTTTGATCTATTTTGTATTCTAGCATGGCCATGTGATCAATTCCGTTTGAAAAGCACACACACCCGGACCTTACACAGGGTTTGCTTTTGGTATTTTCTATTTTGTTCCAGATGAATTGCTATTATTCCTTCTCTCTGTAACCTCTGAAAATGTTCAAGGCCATTCTGAATCAAACCACCTCCATGATGATAGATCATCTTCTTACTTTGTGGAACTGACTAAAATTGTATGATGTGTGCATGCTCAACAATCATTTTCTCAGGTTGAGAGGGCTACAGCTTTACCTTTGCCCAGCTGTGTGTGTGTGTGTGTGTGTGTGTGTGTGTGTGTGTGTGTGTGTGTGTGTGTGTGTGTGTGTGTGTGTGTGTGTGTGGAAGCAGACTGAATGGTTCTTTTGCAGCTGTAGCATCTACCTGTGAATCCTCTTTTCCTCTATTGAACCCTGGTTACAACTCAGTTGAAGACTGCTGAAGGCATTTGCTGAATCCATACAAAAAGCTTTGTCCCATAACACAAATGTAAAGGTGAAATATTAAACCCTCAGTTCAGTTAATAAGGCATTCTTGGATGCTCCTAATTCTCATAATGCCCTTCGTTCATCATTTTATATCTCAGTAGATGAAAAATGTTACTTTTCTGAAGCTCAGTCCTTTTCTGTGGATTCAGCAGGTGTGTTCATGCGGCGCATGTTTCTTAAAGTTGAACCTTTTTTCTTAGAATATGAGAGCTTGATGAAGTCTTCCCTTATGTCTCCTGAAAACACTAACATTTAAAAACCAGTATTTCTTGATGTCAGAATGAACAAACACTGTTTGTCAGAGTATTTATTGCCAGGTGTCAGATAGAGATGGGAGAGTATCAGTAGCTGTACAGTCATATTTTAGATGCATCACATTACTCAAACTGTAACGTTATTAGATAGATACGTGGAGTGACTGACAGCTCAGGCTCTCCCATCTCGAGTGTTATTTGTTCCAAATTAGAACATGTCTGAGGCTGCCCACCACGTACCTCTGTTCTCTCAAACAATGGGGTCAAGAATACAACATATCAACGTATGTTTTTTTTTTTTTAAAGTGTCCTTTTTTCTAGGAACTGATTTGAAGCCATGATGCAATTTTGAATACTTTATCAATGGCATTTGATTTTAAATATGCCACTTTTTCTCGGCAAGGTGTTTCGATTTGGAACCCAGCGGTCCTCTGTTCTGCCTAGATGCTACGTCGGTACAGAGTCCTAGATCCTACAGTGTCAATGTCAAACCTGTAGTAACTCGCATGGCTGTAACTTCTCTTCATGGCTTTCACTGATCAGATGAAGAAAACATTAAATAGGGCACTTTTAGAAAAGATTTGGAGAAAATAAATAAAGTTGGTTAATGATACTGAAGTAGTGTCTTTATTTCATGAGGCAAACATTTTTGCAGGCATATTCTTCTCTTCAGTGGATGAGCTGGACTGCCCTCTGTTGGTACAGAGCTGGAAGTAAAACTCTGAGGTTCTGTGTCCCACATGAGTGATTCCAAACCAGGGCTCCTTTGTGTGGAAAACTCCAATTATACACATAACTGGAATCAAAAGAATAGAATTGTGATTGGTGTGATTGGCCCAGCCTTTCCCTGTCAGTCTGTTTCTCATGTGTGTGTCTGTTAGGTGCTACAGTGCCCAGTGCACAGCTGATTAGTCCGGCTGTGTGCTTTGGTCTCTGCTTTTGGAGGTTGGTTTCTCACCTGGGGTCTGATTGTTGTGTCCTTTCAGAGGGAAAGTGTTACTGTTTTGATGCACTATTTTACCAACATGTTCCCACTTTGCCAGACCTCTTGGCGACACTTTCTAACACACTGTAACCTCGTGCATGGTCACAGTAAACGCATGGATAACGTTGTGAATTCAAACCAAAACAGTTGCTTAGGTTTAGGCAATGAAACCATTTAAGACAATATCAGGGTTGGGCTTAAAATAAGTATGTAGAACATAAAAGTTTTTAGAAAACGCATCACTAATATACCTTACTGACGAAATAACTTCACAATTGGAAGACAAACACCGTTCCTGGTTGCTTGACCTGCTCACCATCACTCCCTCTTCCCTTTGTCGAGTTTTTCCATCTTTATTACGTCATCACACTCCTGAAGCATTTTCTCGGAGCGTCTAATGATGAAGAGGGGTTCACATAGTTCCGTGAAAGCCTGCACCTCATACAGACGCGTAAAGGGGCCCTGTGCGTTGGTTGCTTTAGTGTGTGAATACTAGGGATACAAAACCGAACCGTGAAAAGATGAACCCTTCCATGGCGTACAAACTAAACCGTGGGCTTGTTGAACCATTGCACCACTATTAAATATACAGGCCTGCTATTTATTCGATAAGGTGGAAGAGGCAATTATCTGAACATAGACTTATAAGGAACTTTCATTTTGTGGTTATTTTGGCATTCCCTGTGGTCGTGTTTCTGAGCACCAGACTCTTTAGAAAACCTCTCATTTTACTGCAGCAGGGTCTGACAGTCTGCCCCTCTCAGTCCTGGTTCTCCCATGCCTCCCTTCCCTCCAGCGGGTCCAGCGATACAGCCTGTGTCTCCAGCAGCGTGGTGCCGGGCCGGAGGAGCAGCTCTGCTCCTGGAGGAGGAGACGCTGCTGCGGGACTCGGAGCTGTCCTGCTGCTGGAGCTTCCGACTGCAGGTCAAGGCTGCAGCGGATCCAGATCTGTGTCTGTCGGCAGTGGCCTGGTCACTGCCAGAGACCCACTAGAGTCAGATCTGAAGGAGTTTCTAGTGAACTGCATGATTTAAAATCATTCAGCTGATTTAATGCAGAATCCAACCTGGTGGCACCAAGATAAAAACGGCTTCAGTGCATTCAGTAAGTTGAGACTGTTTCAAAACTAGTTGAAGTTCCTCACAGTAACTTTAAATAGCCTGTCTTATTTCATGTATAAAATCTGTGTTCTGGCTTCCTGGACTATAGAATTATCTTTTATTACTATCAATCTCTTTATTTATTTGAGTTCAAACACAATGGAAATGGTTGTTTTCCTTCTCCCTGATGTGCAACCCAAACCAGAAACTGTGACCCAAAACGCCCAATACTACTGCTTGTTGAACTGTTGAACAGTATGCTTGCACCACTAGTAGGCCTCGATGTCTGACCAGCTGAACACTATGGTTGAGGTTAAGAAAGTGGTGGGGTTTCCTTTGCCCTCACCGAGTGTCTGAGTATGTGCAACTTGTAACAGGGTTTCCTTGTTGCCTTGAGTTCTTTATGGTGTCGGCTGTAAGAGGCTGAACATTATGGCATTGTGGGGGAGAATAATGGTCGAAACGTTAGCAAAAGATAAATGGTTACATATTTAAACCACTTATTCATATTTCAAATACATAAAAAGTTGAAATAAACAAGTAATGACTACTGTTAAACAGTTGGCTAAATGAAATGGATAAACAATTGGATTTGGGTTAATAACTTTTGTTTACCTCGCTGTTAATTTAATTAATACCACTCTAGTCATTGTATATACTGTGTATTTTTATTCTATTTGATCTAATTCTTTATTAATCTATTCCGTCAAAATTCAATATCTGCTCTGTTATTTTATCATTCTGTATATATTGGGCATTCCATAAGTTATATTTTACTCTGTAAATTGCTGTTGCTACAAACTAATTTCCCCCCGGGGATGAATATCTATCGATCTATATCTACTTCATATAAATAGCTTTCAATTACAGTTTAATCTACTGTATGTTCTACTCATAAGAGGTACAGATGAACACCACTGCTGTACATAATGATCGACATCTCTTCTTCTTATACTGGTTGACACATGAAGTTCAAAGTAGGAAAGGCAGGTCTTTATTTTACTAAGTGCCACTCAGGCACCAAGACACGGGCATGATTGGAAAATGCAGGACAAGACATGATGAGGGTGTTCACACCCAGAAAGAAATATGAGTCAACCTCTGGTCTATCCAACAGGTCAAGCAAAAACAGAATACATTTCATTACCCCACAACTAAGGAGAGTGAGTCACAAAACTAAATTTAGGATGCTAACATTTGTAGTTACATTTCCAGAAAAACAACAGAGTGGACAGTGTTTGTTACAAGATCCTGGAACTACACGAAGTACCATCCTGTGCACAGTGAGCCATGGAGACCGCAGTCTGTCAGCTCAGGTTCTCATAACAAGCCTGTCCAGACATCACTTTTCAAGTCTACTTCTTGGTAAGCCTTCATTAAGCCCCTCCTCAACAGAAGTCACACTGGAAGACAACAATCTGTCCCTCTATTAGTACAAGCCCAACAACAAGATCCTGGTGTTTCCATCCCCAGCTGTGGCGCTGCACGCATTCAGTTCATGGACTGTTGTTTCACTCTCATCTCATCCACCCACCATGGTTCATAGGCATGCCAGGCGGAGGGGGCAGGGGCACCTGTGACTGTCCTGGGGGACCGGGGGGTGGGGGGTACCCAGCAGGCGGGAGTCCGATAACTGGAGGGGGTACGTGGCCTGGCGGCATGCGTGGAGGTGGAGGGTAGCTGTTGTAGCCTGGTGGCGGATACGTTGGCGCCAAGTTGGGTGGTGGGTAGGTAGAAGGAGGCGGTGGCGGGCCTGGAGGGGGTGCTGCAGGCGGGGGATAGACGTGGGGGTGATATGGCGGTATTGGAGGTGCATAGCTGGGCGGCATCGGGGCGTAGGAGGGACCTTCTGTCTTCATCAGTGACTGCAGGCTCTGGTAGCCTTCTCCGGACATGTAGGAGCTGGTGGTGGACATGATGTAGTTGGAGGGCGGAGGTGGAGGAGGGCGATGGGGGAGGGGAGGGGGCTTATGTGGAGGCGGAGCATGCGGTGGAGGAGGAGCAGTTTCATTTAATGGTTCTGCTTCCGTGGGGGGGGCTGGAGCTGGGGCTTTGCGCTCTGGTGAGGGAGGAGAAAACAACTTGTTAGAGATTTGGTTTCTAACATTTCATCTCCTGTAAAAACCACGGGGCCACTCATTCCCCGTGATCTCACATAACCTCTCCATTCCCAGACTGCCAGGCTTCAGCCACATAGCAGATCTCATTATCAGGCTCAAGCACGAATCAGATTGGTCTGGGAGAGGTTAGGAGTCTGCGTGTGTTGGGAAACATAATGGATTGACGAGTTGCTGCTTATGTAAGCAGATTTAGAGGACTACAGACTTTGGGTTGCTTTCTAAGCTCGAGTCCGAGGCAGGGGGTCAGGGCAGCTCAGCTCAGAGGATGCCAGCACATACCTGTACTCAAAATCACTCCAACTGACTCACAAATTAGACTGAAGGAAGATGGTAGGGTAAACAGTCCATTCTTACCTGGGGGAGGCTGCGATGTAGGCAGAGGGGGCATGGGGCTCTCCAGTCTGGGAATCTTTGATCCAACTTGTTCTGTGAATGAAACAAACTAGTCAAGACGCTGCAAAGGCTTTTTAAGTTCAGTGAATGCATTAGGGAACTTTGCTGTCGGCTTCAATATTCGTAAAACCCTCAAGCAAAATACTAATCCCAAGCACTTTAGAACCTACAGTATTCGTCTGTACCATCACCAGGACTTCATCTAAACTGAAGTCATGATCATTAGCTAACGTTTCTGGGAGGCGTTTCAGTGGTTTACAAGTTATGAATGTCTTTAAAACACACGGGCAGAAGTGTTACCTGGAGCCTTTGGTTCATCTTTGGGGGATGTCTGGAAAAAAGAAATAAACATAAAAACACTAATACTCAGTCCTCACTTTGAGATTGGTGATGTTGACGTATGAATGAAGTGAATACTCACATGTGAGCGTTTGAGCTGGCGTACAGGGCTGCCTCCCTGAGGGGAGGTCTTCTTTGGTGGGGGGGGGGGAGGGTTGGGGGCTGGTGGTAGTCCCTGTGGGATTGGAGGAATTGGGACTTGAGGAGCTGCGGCCCTTTCCTTCTCCTGTATCTGCTGAGGGATGGGCTTGTTTCCCTGAGAGTACAGGTCCAGGATCTGGTGGCAGATGTCTGGAAGACAAAGAGGTGTTTTTGTTGAGATGAGTCTGTAAGGAAACAACACAAATGTCATAGGAGAGGCAGGTCGTGTCATGGCTTTCTGATGAGTACCTTCAAGCAGCTCAACTGGGACGTCCTGCACAAACTGCTCCCACCAGCGGCGTGACGACTGCTTGGCAGTCCACTCCTGAATGTCAAACTTACAGAGGCGGCCGGCCAGGTACATGACAGCTACAGCAATGATCTCTGGTTCCCACTGCAGAGACAGCATGGTGCACAGGCTGCAGGGACACATACGGTCAGTCCTCTGTCTACCTCTAGCATACTCATTGAGTTTGAGAAAGAACGCACATCACTTTGTAATACAGAGACTTCACATGCCACCTGCTCACCTGTCATTGACAAAGGTCCATGCCATTTGTAGCACCTTGCACACTTTGTTCTTCTCACCTTTAACAAGAACAAAATGAGTCATAAGCTTTCTAAATTCCTTGAGCAACAAATGAGCACCCTCTGTATGGAATCTAATGCCATTCTCATCCCATCTCACCTTTGAGTTGCTTGACGTAGCGCAGCAGGAACATGTACGGGTGCTCCACCTGCAGGTCAAATTTGATGGTCTGCAGCAAAATTCTTTCCAACACCATCACCTCTTCCTGCTGAAAGAAACACCCCAGTTAGTGAGAACACGACTGAGGGACGACTCATGACCAGAGAACCAACCACCTTTTCAACCTCTTAAACTCTGGCATACCTGGAGCCTTTACAGCACATCTACAATACGCACCAGTAGCTTTAAACAGCATCACTGTATCCTGCAGTAATAGAATACTTTGCTTTTGTTCTTGGGGTTCTGGCATTCAGATAATAAGATCAAGCTTGTTTTATGGCAGCCAGCATACCGACACAACACCTCTCTTTATCCTCTTAAAGCTCATCGCCTGTTCAGCATACAGAGAAGGAACGCAGGTGAAAACTAAACAGGAAAAGTTGGGGACACTTATTTGTCAGCCAGCAACAAACAAGCACACCCAACAACACGATGCAGGAAGAAGAGAGTAAAGAACAGACTTCACATGACAAGATTCACAGCTTTGAATAGTACTTATGAAAAACTGTTTTGATTCTTTTGATCGGTGGACCCTTTAGGACTAAAGGAAGGTAAATAACCGAGGAGGTAGTTCAGCACTTTTTCCCTCCGTCTAGTTGTACTCATGGTTTCCATTAAATGACACCAATGACTGAATTGTGGAGAACCTAACCAATCGAGTGTCTAGCATGTCCATACTGACAGAAGTTACCCAGTCTAATTGAGACATGCGTTTATTTACCAAAACCAGCAGCCACACCTGGCAAGTCGTAGGGACTCAGTTCTACACATGACATTACAGCTGTTTGCTGCAGTAGCGTAATCAGAATTAGGTTGCAGCATGCCATCAACAACATACTATGTCAGTAGTCTGTAAAGCTAGTTTACAAAGGATTTAACATGAGATTAGAGATTTAAGATTTTGAATGAGTAAACAATACTCTTTTCTGTACTCTGTGTGCAATAGAAACTCCCTGACTGAGACCTCGTCTGTGAACCTCCACTGACCAGTGTAAACAGAGAACGTCCCAAGACTACAGAGTCAAAATGAAAGAAAACGGCACCTTCGGATCGTCTCCAAACTGGGCAAACTGCACATCATTCAGTAAGCTGCGGGCTGTTTTGATGATGTCTTTACACTTCTTTGGGGTTTCCTCCACTTTCCCCGCCAGGAACAGACAGCAAGCACCGGTCACCTGTTGGGACAGAAACTCAACATTAATCCCACACATTTAATCCACTTCAAGGAAGAGGTGAGAATAGGTCAAACTGGACTTACATATCTGGGGAACTGCTTGAAGGAGTGAAACATGTAGAAGCGGTGGAAATATATGATGCCAGTGGCCAGTGTGTCATAGTGTCTGATGACAGTCAAGGATATCACAGAAAGTCTACCTCTTCAACAGCTACTAATGGCTTAATGACTTTCACTTTGACTGAAGAAAAGGCCACACATTAACACAACACAGTATCTTCATTGTCTCATTTCTGCAAATGTGGATGCTGTCATGTCTTTTGTCTGTCATTTACTAGATTGCATTACGGACTAATTAAAACAAATGTAATTGATTTATGGTTTAACACAGATATTCATTTGTCTTTTAGTATTCAAAGTAATCAAAGATACAGGCCAAGTCTGGTCCCCACATCAAAGATGAAGCGGGCTCCTTCTCTCCGGTAGCGGGCCTCTGTGCCAGGGTCCAGGCCTTCAGACTGGGAGGGGGTGTGGGCTAAGTCCTTCTTGTCCCAGTACCAGCATGGCTTGATGTGGTCCAGAATCACTTGGCCTGAAAAGTTCTCTTTGAATTCCTTCATTGGCTGAGGAGAGGCAACGGTGGATGGACCCGCTGCACTGGACTGATACAGGGACACAGAGACAGGGTCCAGGATCCAGAGTTAGAGCTGAAGACTAGAGCAGCAGGACTCAAAGACAGTGCGTGTTATCCTCACTAGAGAGGTGCTATTCACTTTGGCAACCCGGAGAACTGAGCTACCAGACGGGTACCGAAGATGTAAACGTGTAAAGGTACTTTAATTAAGCGCGACTGTAAACGCTGGGTGTTCAGAGTTCAAACTAACCTGTGTGAAGTCTTACTGTGGAACAGTACTGATGGAGACGAACCGTTTGAAGATGTTAGACGAGCAGAACAGAGGAGACAGACACTACATAATGTTTGTCATGACGCCTTCCATTCATTCATACTCCTTCACTAATACATATATGACACAATGAATACATTCATAGGGATTTCAAAAACAACGAGGAAGAATTTCACCGAATTAGCACGACGATACTGCTAACTCCTCGTTAGCATTCAATAATGTTAGCCGAGCTAGCAGCAATGGCAACTTAAAGTTGGCTTCGTGGAGCTAACGTTACCAAATAACTACCGATGGGAATTAGTCGATTATGTGTAGACCAAGGGGTAACATTACGCCGGGAAGGTCCGTTCATTACACGGGTAGGCTACCAAGAAGTACACCTTGAAATAAAGAGTTACATAGCGTGAAAACAGGTGATGTTCTGGTCTCAGCTAGCGGACTCGCTTCACGCGAGGTGTGAACACCGAGGACACGTTCCATTCAGCCCGGTAGTCTGTTTGTAATGGAACACGACTCTTACCTTTAACATGAAGCCTTCAGAGTAAACCACCCGAAACAAACAGCTGTGACAATAATCCGCAGCTATTCACCAGAAGTTGACTAACAAGTGATCCACGACAGCCCCCATTGTAACAAGGGTTCCGCCATTATGGAGGACGTCACAGACTGTTGCAGACGTCATCACGCAGGACGTGTATCTGTCTGATTGCTGTACTTCAGATGTACCTTTCCTCTTCTGTATTCATTCATTCAACGCTTTCATTTGCATTGCTGCTACTGGAAAGCCCAATCCAGATATGCATGTGAAGAATTCATGATTTCTTGTATGTTTAACATGTTTTTCCCAATAATATCCACTAGAGGGAGACAATGAATCACTCTTGGAGTTGGGCAATACACTGGATGTTTGACAGTCTTTGATTTGACCAGATGACTCAATTGAACAATCAGTACAATGTCTATGAAAAAATAACAAAATGTATACAGTTCTACGACAAATTGAAGATGCTATCTTGAATGATTGCTCTATAGCCTGGATTTGGTCACACACCTGTTTAAAAAGACAGAAGATTCATTCATACTCCTTCACTGGGTAATACATATATGACACAATGAATACATTCATAGGGATTTCAAAAACAACGAGGAAGAATTTCACCGAATTAGCACGACGATACTGCTAACTTCTTCATTGGTTTGAGCAGGCAATATAAATTGATAGAAATGTGCCCCTAAATATAAAGAAACATATAATTATCAAACACAGATGCAGCGGTGCTAAATCATTTGTGGAAGGCTGAAAAACACATGATTAAAAGGCAGTGGCATAACAGAATGATATATCACAAAAGCAGCAGCACTCTTTTATCAAAGCGGTCTATTAGCAGACCAGTTCAATCTCATTTGAGATGTGGTCTTTGTTAAAGAGCTCTTTGAATTTCCCTCTATCTTTTGAGTTTATCAACAACCTTTTTATCTTTATAAATTAAATAAATCAGACTTTTCTGAAACCTCATAGTGCCAGGTGATGGATGAGAATGAGACTTTTCATGTCTGATTGAAGATCCACATTTTTATTTGTGTCATTCCAAAAATCAGATGAATGTGACTGAGAGTTTAATACCACAAAACATTGCCTTGTTTTACAAGTTACAGTTGATGTCTTACAGCCATTATTGACCATTAATTAAACTGAGTAGCTTTGAGTTCTTCAAACCAGAATTATTCGATGCTTTTATTCATATGTCAAGTCAGAACTCTTGTTATCCTTTAAATACACGTATGCAGTAAAATGCAGAAAACCTACTGCTGTAGCATCTTTTGCAGAGCAAGGTAAAAATACAGTTCAATAATCTTATAAATATGGATTTAATGATTGCAATTTATGATAAATATGAAAAAATATGATCACTCCCTTCACTCTTTTAAACGTGACATGAACAAGAGCTCATGTAATTAATCATCATCGCTTTTGTTTGCTTCAAATGCCCCAGATTGTAGAGAGTACTTTCAACATCTTGTGCCCTCTCCGTTCCCCTCCCAGCCTCACTACTGAGGAAAGCCAGCATTGAATCATTTACTTCGCCCAAATTTAAATTTGGAATCTGCATGCATTATATAGTCAGCTGTGCGCGGACAAATCCTCTTAACTGTGGGAGAAATTGTCAGGATGTGTCCTGTAGAAAAGTAAGAGCCTTGTCTAGTTGTATTGCCCGTAGCAAGGGAGCATCTCAATCTGTCACTCAAGTCCACACACACACACACACACACCACACCACAGTAAATCAGCGTATAAATAATATATACTTGTACTTTCTTTATTAATATTAAACATTGCATAATGAAGCACCGACTATGAGCAAATCCCACAGCAATATTCATATTACCCTGAGCTGTCCTGGAGTGGACCTCTCATTGTTTATGTCACTCCTGTTGTGGTTGAACGCATCACAATGCCTGCTACTTAACTCAACACGTAATCCTTTCTATATTCTTAAAAACGCTATTATGTTCAGTGCAGTTTCTTTCTCATATATGTTGGTCTGTTTTTTGACATTTATGTAGTTTTGGTATGTAGTCTAGGGAGTAAAGAAGATAAAAGGATGCGACGAAGGTTGTGACCCAGAGTCAAAGCCAGTTAAGCTGCATGTATTGTCCACTGATGTGCAAGAGCTTCCCTACTTCTACTTTGTCCTTGGGCTCATTTTTATGATTTAACATAAATTATGAGTGTGTGGAATCATGATAAATCCTGTGTCATTTTGGGAAAAGACCTAAAATGTCCACATAATGTCTCTTGTTACTTGGACACAACTTTCATTTCAGCATCTCCTCATCTCTTGTGTGTGTACTGCCCTGCAGTGTGTGTGGGTATCTCAGATTCAGTGATGGCACTCGCCACACGAGATGCATGTCTCCTTAGAGGCAACACTTTGGACTTAAACCCTTTCCTGTGTCCACAAGCAGGGCATTTCTGGTATATTGGCCCTGTGCAACCCAGTTTAAACAGCCTTTGCCCAAAGCCAGCAGATACACGCTATAATGGAGACGTTGATGTATTATTGAGAAACCCATGGGTAAGGATCAAGGAGCTGCTTGCAGCCAGCAGGGATAGCAAGCGAGTGTGTGAACTCAGGATAATGTTCTCCTTCAGCATCCGATATGTCCATGACTGCTGTTGCTCTCTTGGCCCGATGCGAAAACGAAGACATTTCATGTACGGTAATATCACATACCGAATTGATGCGCTCCAGTCAAAGCAACATGCTTGACAACGTGCTCGACCCATCTGTGAAAGATAGCTGTTGTGTTGTAGTGTTTCCATGTGGAGTGTGCTGATGTTATCTCTACTTGAGCCAGAGTTGAGATGACATTTCATTTATATAAATAATTACTGTCCTGAAAGTCCCCGAGGCCTGCCCTGAAGCAATCAAACTTCTAATGCTCTTAAAATTGCCCACCATGTTTTATTAATGGCAGACTATAAAATGCATTGCTATATCTGCACACTTCCCGCCTGATCCCAGGAAATAGTGTCAACTTTAAATAGCTGCATTAGGCTTTGTATTTGTATTCAACAATGTATTTCAACCGAATTATAGCAGAGAGGAATGTATGGTGAGGTGGAGAAACAGACGTGAGTGTGTTGTTAGCTGAGCTGTAGCCTGCACAGGGCACTTATCTGTGCATACACTGATCTAAATGAATACAGTGATACATGTGCGGAATGATTGCCCATTAGTGCCATTAATTGGCTCTGAGTGAACCGGTTCTGCTCTTTAAGGACTCTCTCACATTCTGAATAGTGTAAACAGCAAATTAAGGAGGCTCCATTCTAAAAATAAGAATAAAGTGTAGAAAGGCAGTGTTATGTTTTCACCCCCTAAACGCTTTGGTAATGTGTCCTTTACTGTGCCAACAGAGGGTACTGTTGCCTCACAACATGTTTAAATTATCCCTCAACAAAGATGCAGCCTGCCCCCCCTGATTCAGTGTCCATATTTATATTGATCATGTGCAATAGTGTTATTAGATCATTTACACAGCATGGAATGTCACAATAACATAATAAGTACTAATTATCTGAATTAAAGGTGACCTTTGAACCCAGAATGACCGGTAGGGTTCATCTAGTCTGATCTAGGTGCGACTGGTCTCACAACAGTTATAATAATCGTCATGAAATGAAATCTATTGCTTTCGTGCTGAGCAGCATAAATTGTCCATTTTCTTTACGTTGCTCAGCATGACTTGTGTTTCTGTCAGTTGGGATGACATTACGCAACAACAAAAAGTTTGGTTAATGAGAAACATTGCTTTAAAATAACTACATACAGTTAGCTTTAGGCAACCAAGCAGAGCGTTAGGAAAGCCGGCACGACCGCGTCACCTCACATTGATACTTTGGGCCTCGCCATGTTGAACGCCGCTCTCTAGTTGAAAGTCCTGTGTTTGTTTGACCCCTTGACCTCGCCACCTGCCCACCATGTAGTCTTTAGCATGGTGCAATACTATGTCACCAGCCCTGACTGCTGCATAGTCAGTAGGATGCGTTTAATTCCTGTGTCCACCACCAAAATTGATCCTAATTCCATGTTTAAAAATTGACAAATTGTCTTTCTTTCTGGTTTTTCAGCGTTATATGAAAGAGAACGAGTTACCAATCAGTTAACGTATTTAACACAAAGAAGGAAAAGGGAAACATGATCAGACTCTTGGACATCTTTTGGATGTAATGACCATTGGAGCACCTTTGACAGGAAGAGAAGTGATCTGGGTGGAAGACTGATTCAAAAGGCAGACAGTGACACTGCCTTTGAAATAAGTAATGATGATGAGTGAATTACTTTGTATGGAGGCCATCTCTGAGCTAAGGGGAGCCACCGCTAGTGTCCATGTGTTATGTTGTCTGCAGCCTCCACGCGCCTGTGGTGTCGTCACGGACGCACTTGAACTTGAATCCCGTCCCACTCCACGGAGGCAACCCCAGCCACACACACACTCACACAAGAAAAACACAGGCTGCATATAGTCTGCACACACAAAAGCGGGGTCCTCTCAAGCAGAGCCGCTTTCATCGTGTGAGTCAACAAGAAGTAGCCCCGACACTGTGGGACACTAGGAAACATCGGACCTGTGCTTGTTGGACGAGAAGGAGGAGGAGGAGGAGGTGTCTTGCCTGCCCGCCTGCTCTCTTTCTCCACCCCCCCCCCTCTCGCGCTTTCTCTCTCAATCAGCAAGGCTTCTGCCACCAGAGCCAAGAGTTGCCGTTCTACGCACCGATGCCAAAACGCGCAGGAGTCAGTGCCAAAGGGTCATTTTAGCGCACCACTGCTGAAATGGAAGGACTGTAGGGAATCCTAGAATAAACAGGAGACATTTGACCCCAGATGATATAATCATATCATTAAAGCCAAGAAAAGGGGAAAGGAGCCAAATACCTACCAAAAGCCATCACCAGTGGACTGCTCCGTCCTTCATCTGTCATCACCGTCTCTGCAGAGGTGGGCAGTCCAGGATTTTTTATCTGCAAACGGTCATTGCGAAACATACCTGTGCAAATTTCCTTCCATCGGCCGCTAGTAGCCAACTGCTTCCTAAAACTACACTTTGGCTTCCTCAACCCAGGTGTTGCTCCTCCGAAGACGCTGCAGGACATTGTGGACAAACTGGTATTGCGCTCCTATCCTGTCCGACTCACCTTCGCGCGCATTAAAATTGCAATTGAAGATTGTGAACAGTAGGGATTAGGAGAGGGAAAAGTTGGTCACCTGCTCGCCAGAGAGGACCGACACCACGGTCCAAGCCGCCTCCAAGTGCCGTTCACCGGGCGATGCCAGAGTAAATGCCGGGGCAATGTCCCGCCGCAAGCAGGTGAACCCGCAGCACTTATCGTTGACGCACAGGGAGACAGTACGAGGTGAGTTTAATTCATACAAGACTACTCACTTCTCGTGTAATGAAGTGTAGTCTACTTGTTAAAATGATGATGAGATTATGGTTTTAATTACTTCAAATTGTCAAGGGAAAATATAAGTATTTATTTGGGTTCATATTCAGGCATTGTTTTTATTCGGAGTGCCGAACAACGGAGCTAATTACCGACAATAACTTACATGTGTGAAAATAGATTTACCATGTGGAAAACGCGTATTCAACTCAATTTGAGTACTCCTTGATATTTGTTTTACACCTTTGAAAATTATTAACGCAATCCAGTGATATTTTGAATGCGCCTTTTGCTGCTTCATATCACTGAACTAGAGATTATTTGATGACATGTACACTGGGACTGTCGGACTAAATGTGTGTGTGTGTGTGTGTGTGTGTGTTTGTGTCTGTTTGCGTGTACCAGCCAGCATGCACCATTTCATCACAACACAATTTAGATTTTGTTCCCAGTGTCTTGCAACATATGGCAACGTGTATATTTATGTACTTTGTTAAACATGTTATCCAATTGAAACAGTTGTTTCATACACATTTCATACACTTATTTGTTCTGTGACTTTGCACGGGGTAACTTGTATCTTAATTTAAATCTATTTTAATTAAAAAAATCTCCTTCTCTTCTACACACACACACACACACACACACACACACACACACACACACACACACACACACACACACACAGTCTTAAATATTTTTTTTCTTACACATAAAGGCCTTTTTGCACTTCAAGGTAACCCTTGAAAAGCTTAACATAAAATGTAATTGTGCAAATAAATATGTTCAGTTCGCAATCCCACCAAAAAAGAAAACTCAACACAAAGGAACGCCAATCTGAGTTTTTAGAAATACGATATTTCAAAAACGAAGGGTCATAACTTTGTTTGAAGCTTTTCAGAGCTGCGACCAAAACTGTGATTAAATTGCGCAGATTTAATCTGAGGGAGTATGTATTTTCTTCTTTGTGGCATAGGCTACGATTAAAAAGTTCCATAATCCAATTTAAAATCAATTATATCAATCTAACCTTCATCTCGCAGCGCTCTGCTTTGACTAAATCCAATTTCACAGAGGCCTAATCTGGGTAATTCATTGCAGAACTTCATGATGTAATCTTCGGTCAATCTGTTTTGTGTTGGAAAGGGTGAGACGCATTCCGTCCCACCCGACACATTTAGCATTTAGACTAATCATTTACTCCATTCACGTTGTCTCTCGCGCTCTCGCGCTCTCGCGTCACTGACTGTCTCCTGTAGAGGTTTCACTTGCAAAAATTACGGTTATTTTAAAAGCAACGAGCAATGACAAATGTAAATGTTTTGTTCTCCAATTGAGAAGGGATGGCGCGTCCTCAGCAGATTTCAGGCGGATGACAAATATTGATCCACTTGAATATTGATCTGACAGTTTATTCTCTCGACTGTCACAGTCAGTTAATTAAGGTGCTGACCAAGTTGTTACCCCTCGTAACATTTACTATTGTGCAACATTTCACCTCAGGCATGTGTGTCTCTGTTCAACATTTACCTGAATTATGACAAATGATTGCATCGTTTTGCACATTGTCATTTGTCTTTAGGTAACTGGTACAAATTTGAACTAACTGTCAAATATTTGCTTTCGCTCTTGGTCACTTTGTTTGACATATATATTTTTTTTACACATTAGCGCCTGCTGTACAGTCAGCAAATACTCCAAACTGAACCTGGGGTGCTGAATGTATACTTGCCTCATTAGACTGATATTACAGATTAAGCTTTAAATTCCTTCATTTCTTTGTCCGAGCTGAAGCTGCGTTCAAGTGTCTCCAGGGTGCATCTGTTCTTGGCTAAAGCTTTTTATGACTGCTTTAGCGTGAATCACCGCTGACCTGTCAGCAGAGACTTTCATGTGTCAAACAACATCTTAAATTCAGACATTTGCAAATGCTGACAAATGTTCGATGTTCAGCTCAGTTGATGCTGTGCTGAAGTGGCTATTAGAGAAAGTGCTGAAGCGCTGGGCTGCCATCTGGGCCTGAATCTCGTCCTACCTGTTCTTTCACATGATACACGCTGTCTCCTGCTTGCTGAGCTGTGGCCTCAATGACCCGAGAGGCACAAATGATTAAGGAAGGACTGGTCCTACAGGTATTTCTTTTGTTTGTTTCTTTTTGATAGTATCAAGGAGATCAAATGCAATCTTTATCCTTATCCTTATTATCCTTCAACAAAAAAAGCAATTGCCTTATTTTTCTATCTAACTGTTCTCGGTCTACGGGAACAAAGTCTTCTCGAGTGTGTGTGCACAGATGCACTTGTATTTGCATAAAACGCCTAAGCCATGTTTACCATATATCTTAATAATGACACCGCTCCTCTAGCTATGATGGACGGAAGGATTTTAATACCTATCATTGAATGGCTGGAGGCTGCATGTCTCCAGGCCAGGATCACACCTCAGGCTGCAGGATCTGAGAAGCGCTGGGGGTAAACCAAACCGTAATTTGATAAAGTCAACACGTATTGATGGCTTTGCATATGTATGTACAGCGTCAGAGAACGTTTAAGAAAAGAGTGGACTTTATTGTTTAATATTTTGAATATGACCTCGTCAGTAGGTTGGTCTCGAGGGCAGTGTCAGCTGCCAAGACCAGTCACATGGTATGTCCTTACACCATTAATAATAAGAAGTTTGTGCAGGGTGCCGGCGTGTATCAACCACATGTCAGGTCAGGGGGTATTCGCTGTAACTAAACACGGCCTCGTCCCCTGCAGCCATGAGCTTATAGGTCACACTCTACTTGGAAGTGCGGAGAACCTGAATATCAGCATATTTCTGGATCGGCTTTTCATTGAAGACGATGTTCTGGAGATCTACTTGCCAGGCCAGATGTCAAGAGGGACGTATAAGTGACTGGAACTGCAATGAATGCACCAAGGAAAGCAGGCACACGAATAGCATACACTGTAAAACCGTACTTATCACAATCAAAATGCACGACCACATATACTGTTTCCACACGAACAAATCACATATATCAGCTATCCTGTCGAAGTTGAATTTGACCATCAGTTTACAGCTCATCCGTTGTTTTCTTGAGACTTAACATCCCCTCTCTGATTTTTTTTAGGCTCGCTGATTCAGTTTGGAGTCACATAAATGGCAGAGAAACCTTTGGAATATCGTTATGAATTATTCACACTTTAACGTGGAACGAGTGGTGTTTAGTATCAGGCCCCCCTTTGTTCAGAGACTGGTATTTCTTTCATATCAGAATTATTACAGATACTTGTTTTCTGGATCCAGCCGTGGAAACGCCTCGCGATAACTGTTTACTCTTAGAATTGGCATGCTACTTGTGGAACAGTTAATGTTTTCGTCTTTATTCGCACCATATGGCTGTCAAACGCTGGGGGAGAAACCCACTGTACGCTGCAACGCCACAGCAAATATTCACACGCATTGTGGGAACCGGATGGTAATCTCACCGGAGATGATTGGTGAGCGATGTGTTATTTACTGTGTGCCAATGCAGTTTGTTCTCAGATTGTCTTTCTATATATCAATATTATTGAACACATTCAACCAATTTTGCAATGCTTCTTTTATATTATATTTATTATTATATGTCTTAAAATTGTTTGGCAGATTAGATTTATATCCCCAAATGTCACGCCTCATAGCTTGCAAGTCATTTATAGCGATTATTGACAAGTCACAGTCAGCTGCAGAGCCGTATTTTGCTCACTTTCAAACTGATAATCTAAGATTTATGATAAGCAATGAGACTGCTACAGATTAAATGGTGATAAGATATTGAAACACAGGGGCCTGGCCTTACACAACACACACTGTTGCAGCTCTCATTGGCAATCGCAGCCGAGAAAAAGGGATAGGCTAAGCGAGGCCGCTTGTTGTTTGAATTTTTGATTGCAACCATCTGCAATGTTGCTGGTGTCATTTATTTTCAATGACAGCGTGAATCTTTCCCGACTTTCCCTGTGGGGTGTGAGTGTGCGTGTGTGTGAGTGTGTGTGCGTGTTCATTTTAAGCTTAGCAAATGGAAAGGGAAAACAAAGAAAGGGATACAGGTCTGAACCCATTCAGTATAGTGGACTGTCATATGAGCGCCCCTGGCCTTCCTCCGCCTCTACAGCAGAACACAGTGTGCAGCTTGTATTCAAATGGTGTGTAAGGTCAGGACTAGAGCGTCAACCCAAAACACTTTCATGGTTTCTGTTTAATGCCGCTTTGAAGAATCTCATCAAATTCACATCATTAAATAATAACAAATGTTTCAGATTCTAGCAAAAATAAATTTTCTCAGTTTCCTTATTCTCCTTCTCCTTCTCCTTCACCTTCTCCTCAGGAAAACAGCAAAAACACATTGATAACAGCATATGAGGACGAACACATAATTAGGATAAGTGAAACTAATGAGACAAACCTCATATATACTTGCACTTGGCATGTTTTACCTACCTTGCAGGATTCACCTGGCCACTCGTGTCAATAGGTGTCACATTGTCACATATAATATTGTAATATTTGCAATTTAAAAAATGTCAGCTACAAATGAAATAATTCCTCTCCTCTGACAACACGGTTTCTTCATTGAGTACTTTTCTGGCAGGACATTTGGAAATATTATTTCGACCTTTTACACAACAGGAAATATTGGTGAAAGAGGCCCATTGTCTTCAGCTGTTTGTCCCATCTGGTCCATATTGTGCAGCGGCAGTGGAGTGGCTGACTCTCTCCCCATCAAGCTGATAGGGGGTGCTCTAAGGCTGCCTGACTTAACTCACACTTGATAAGGCAGAGTAGCAGGACTGTCATTGACTGTAGCTCTGTGTGTGTGTGTGTGTGTGTGTGTGTGTGTGTGTGTGTGTGTGTGTGTGTGCAAGACACAGAGAACAAGAAAGAGAAATAAAGTATGTTGTGTCATGTTAGACAGCTGGGTTTCATTGCGATCATCACGCCTTCCCAACGACGGCATGTTTGACAGTGCGTCTGCTCTGCTCTCTTAACTATCTCACATAGCAGTTCATACAGAGAGAATTAGACACTGTCTATTCCCATCGGCTACATTAGTGTGTTATTCCTCTCGCATGTGTGTTTTCCATTTCAGTGTGTTTGTGTCCATGGTTGATTTCTTTAATTTTTTTCTGCAAGCATTCCATGTTCAGTTCCTTCTTGCACCTGTTTCTTTTTTCTCACACAGGTGAGCCTCGGGATAGACGAGTGAGCGGGTTTTAGAGACGGGTGCGGTTTTTAGAAGGTGTCCGACTGATATTCCAGCAGCACGGTGACAGTGCCAACGCCTACTAATTTACTGCCTTCTGCCCCCAGGCCATGTCACTCAACCACATGTTAACAAACAGGCTCTCCTCTCTCAGCTCTCGCAGCGATAAAGTCAAGTTCAACTGCCCATGTCTGTCACCTTGTTGACTTGGTGTCGTCTTCTAACTCATTAGAACACACAAGGATGTGGGTCTTTAGCATCAGAAATAAGAGTGTGCCATATTGTTAGCTGAGATCTCCTGCATGGTCCCACTTATATGCGTTGCACATATGCACACACGCATGCATGCGCACAGTTACTCGGCTTGTGTGAACACTCTGGAACGTTGCTTCATGTGAATCATAGTCACAAGCTGTGAAGTGTAGGTAAATATGTGTTTGTGTTCCTTCTTTGCCGCCAAAGATTATGAGATGGAAATTATTTGGCAGGCATCCAGGAACCCATCTCCATTTAGAGAAAAGATATTTGGCATCGGATCATCACTCCAGGGCGAAGTGAGGGGACTGGAATGTGTGTGTGTGTGTGTGTGTGTGTGGGGGGGGGGGGGGGGGGGTGGGTAGGTGGTTGATTGATATAGTCGCAAAGACATATTTGAAATATAAAAAATTGGGAGAAAAAATGTGTGTAATATTCAGCCGGAAGTTTAACGGTTATGACTGGGAATTTAGAGGAGCAACGCCTCCCTGGCAGTTTGAGATAGGTTGATAAGAGAGTTTAGGATGTCTGCTTGATAACTACACCGCAACACAGCTACACACAAACCAGCACACACACTCTTTGTCTAATCTTTGCAATTATTAGGGTGTCATGTTTGGAGAAGGAGAGAAAAGGGAGGCAGAGGGGAGGGGCGGGGATGCAGGTGCTAGAAGTAGAAGAGCAGCAGAGACAGGCAGGCAAAATGGCCATGTTCCTCTCCCAGGCAGCAGCACCTCTCCCTGGGTACCGCTCACTCACACGCCCTAGAGTCTCTGGAGCTTCAGGTTTCCTCCGGGCTTTTAGAAGAGGACACATTTGTTGTACTGGTAGATCGGGGTCGTGTTTAAAAAATGGAGGTTGTCCATGAGGGATTTAGGTTAAGCTGAGGGACTCACTCTACGCCATAGGGGAGGTGGGGGGAGTGAATCTGCAATGGTTATTAATGACCGTGTCAGATCTGTGAAGAATGAGATTTACTTTCTTAACACTTAACTACTTTTCTGTCTGTGGAGAATACTGTGCTCCAACTCACCTGTGTGCTGCTCCATTCATGTGCACACACACCTAGACATGTGTCTTTTTTCTATCATTTTTCTTTCCTCTGTCTTATTCTATGATCACATAAACGCACACACACACACGCACGCACGCACGCACACACACGCATGCTGGTGGATGTGGCCTACTCTACACTTTGTTCTGTACAAGTTGGGGCTCCCACATGGTGAAGGCAGCCGTCTACCTGTGACAGCTGAGTGTAGCGAAGGCCCTCACCGGAAACCCAGCCTGCACATTGAGATGAATAGCTTCCTGGCCACACACACACACACACACACACACACACACACACACACACACACACACACACACACACACATATTTACATAGAGTGTATGTGCTGGGTCCCACCCACGCAGATCTCTCCTGGATAAGGTGTGCAGGTGTTTGTCGAGGCGAAGTAGCTTTACAGCAGCATTGTTTTATGCCATGAAAGTGACACAGCTGTGAATGTAATGACCATCTCATTCAGTAGGGAGAGATGGCTTTTATCAGGAATAACTAAACCTCGCTGTCTCTGCTTGTCACTCACTGTCTTTCTTCTCGCTTTATTGAACTCTAGAAAAGAAAAGGAACTGATTTACATCTTTCACCTTCCTCTTCTCTTTTCTGTAGCAGAGGCCAATCATGATTCAGGGGCGGTATCTCCATCTCCGGAGCTGTCCACCCTCAGCCCTCGGAGGGCGGGCCCCAGGGAGCATGATATGCTGACCTGCGGCCAGTGCCAGACGAACTTCCCTCTGGGCGATATCCTGGTTTTCATCGAGCACAAGCGGCGTCTGTGCCGGGGGCCCCGAAGCGGACCGGAGTCCTTCTCCAAGCCTGGGGAGACTGGCGGGATCACTGGCATTCCCATCTCTCCAAGGGCCACGTCACTGGAGCTGGGTAGAGGGTCCATTCCGGTGGAGGTGGGCATCCAGGTGACCCCCGGCAGAGAGGAAGATCTAGAAAGGAGGCTGACTCCGGCCAGAGGGATCTGCCCCAAACAGGAAAGAAGAGGTACGGAGACTGTAACACACTGTACATCTAAATGAAGATGCAGTGAGCTAAGCAGCTCAATATTCTAAGTTTTGAATAGAACTCTCTTGTCAGTATAGATGCAGATATATTAAACACACACACACACACACACACACACACACACACACACACACACATCTCTCACCTGTCTAAGACAGATAGCTCTCTTTAAAGAATCCCAGCTGCTTGTTATTTTGACAGTGGCCTTCAGGAGGGATTAATGTAGCCTGGGATGGTTTCATTAGTGAGTGAGAGCCGCACTGTGTGTCTATTCTGCTTCGTTCTAAGTAAAACATCACACACACACATGCACACACAATCACACACACCGAACAAAGTGGCAGGCCTGAAGGACTTCTTCAACTGAAACCAATTGTGAAAGACGAGGAAGAAGGTGATAGAGGAGCCGCCCCCAGTGTGTGTGTTTGTGTGTGTGTGTGTTTGTGTTGTTTTTTTTGCCCGTGTGAGTGCACATCACGTGTCTGAGCATTTGTAAAGAAATCCTGCAGCATATGAAAAAAAGGTTAAGAAAGCTGATTAAAATTCATCTGAGTGC